>NW_015160227.1:697819-792192 GCF_001447785.1 Gekko japonicus | reverse complement strand
CAAGAAATTGCAAGTAGATAAATAGGTACCACTTCAGTGGGAAGGTAACAGTGTTCCGTGCGCCTTGGTGTTTAGTCATGCCGGCCACATGACCACGGAAATGCCTTCGGACAGTGCTGGCTCTTTGGCTTTGAAACGGAGATGAGCACCACAACCCTAGAGTCGGATTCGACTGGCGTTCGAGCAGGCGAACCTTTACCTTTACCTTTACTGATGCACACCTAGAACCGCAAAAAGAGGACAACAGTCAAGTACTGAGCAGACCATCATACATGGATGGTGGGTTGCATCTAGCTGGGGAGGAGAGGTTGCGAGATGTGCAGACTGCTTGTATTGTGAAAGGAATATCAATCAAGTCCTACATAGCAGGGCCAGATTAACAAGAAACTCTTCCAAATCACATCAGCCCTAATTAGGGTTTCCAGATGCCCACTGTGGGGAAACAACATTGCTGATGCTTTGATGTCACTTGTAAGTGGAAGACTTGGAAGTGCCACCTGCCCCACACACATATACAAAATTCTAGGAAATGTCCAAATCTCTATGGTATGGGGAAACCTACAGTTCAGACAGGGAGGAGGGGTAGTGATATAACTGAGTCTTCATGCAGAAGTGATGTGAAAGCATCAGCAACACATTCCCCTCCCAGGCTCCAACCCAAAGTCTGCCTACTGATTACAGGGGTGCGCATGGCAACTCCAACCCTAATGCCAGCAGTTTTAGTAACAACTGATAATACCTATACTTTGCTTTAGTTTATTATCACAGCAGTTTTACTTTTCGCCGTGCTGACGAAGTGCCACTTTCGATCTTGTGTTGTTATGGGAAGGGGCACTTCCTTCTCTGAAATTCACTTCTTTAATAATAGCAGTTGATTCTTCTTATTCCATTTATTCTCTTTTAAAAGAGAAATTCCTCTTTCATTTCTCTTTCCAGAGAAATCAATGCACCCTGTGTATGGTACGCCAGAGGGTGGTGCTCTAGCAGGAGGACAGGAACGTTTTGAAAGATACTTCCTGCCTCTGATTATCTACAGAGTGAAATTTTGTAAAATCTGCCTTCCTGCCCATCCTCTCTTCAATTTTTTTTTTTTTTGGATCAAAATGGAATGGGTTAGAAACTGACTCCAAATTCCTAAAAAGAGGGAAAGAAATGGATTGTTGGATTTCAGGGGGAAATTAGGTAAAGACAATTTCTCTTAACAACACTACATCAAATCCTGCCTCTGCAATTGAATTTTTAAGTAGCAATACCTCTGAAACAATGTTCTCCATTTGCTAAATGAGCCACAGTTTCTTGGGCTTCACCCTTGACTTGTGCAGAAAGAAAGTCTGTCTTAAATAATACCCAGTATGTTCTTAAAGCTGCATTTTGTAGGGGGAGTTGAGTAGTGGTAAGCAAATTATATTTCTGGGAAGCTTGTTCACTATTACAGATCATTTAATTGTGGAAACCACTTCAAAGGAACCAGAAGACATGGAACATGAAAACAAATGCTCTGTCCAAATAACTGTATCTTGCTTGTAGTGACTCTGAGTCGCCACCAATGGGCAGGTCTTGACTTGAGATTTACTACTTTACAAATTTTATTACTACTGGGGATGATTTGAAATATCTCATTTCAATCGTTGCAGCTTGAAAATCTGCTCCCCACCTGAATGGTTCCTGGGACCAGGTTTGCCCTTGCTCCTTTCAGGAATGCAGCACAAGATTTCATTAAATAGCTTCAAAGCTAGTCTTCTTGTGTGCCACAGCCATCCAGAAGGTGCTTGGAAGCTAAGTTAGAATCATAGAATGTTAGAGTTGGAAGGGACCTTGCAGGTCATCTAGTCCAACCCCATTAACTCTACAGGAGCATAGCTGCAAGATAGCCGTACAACATACCCGAAAGATGGTCATCCAGCCTCTGCTTGAAAACGTACAGCGAAGGAGCATCCACCACCTCCCGAGGCAGTCTGTTCCACTGTTCAACCACTCTTACAGTTAGGAAGTTTCTCCAGATATTTAGCCGGTATCGACTCCCTTGTAATTTCCACCCATTAGATCTAGTCTTGCAATCCAGAGCAAGAGAGAACAGATCTGCTCCATCTTCTTGGATGTTAAGCATCTTTTGCCTCCCCAGTGCAGGTAGTTTCTGCTGTGTTAGCCATACCATCATCTGACATAACATGGCACACTGAATCCACTGAAATGTTGTTCCCGGCCCCCAATCTACCCTTGCTGCATAGGGAATTACCTGCCTTCAGCCCCAGTTTTCCACACTGAGATTATATCCAATGGGCCATTGAAGTCAATGGCGAAAACATAGGGTATATTCTGGGGGCTGGAGGGGAGGGGATTTGAGAGAAAGGCTCCAAACTCGAAGGGTAGCTGCTGGAGCCTCTCCCCAAGATACCAACAAAGTTTCAAAAGCATTGGACCTGGGGGTCCAATTCTATGAGCCCTCAAACAGGTTGCCCCATCCCCTCCATTGTTCTCTATGGTGAGAAAAAAAGTTACTTTTTCCCCATCATAGAGAACAATGGAGGGGATAGGGGCAACCTGTTTGAGGGCCCATAGAATAGGACCCCCAGGTCCAATGCTCTTGAAACTTGGTTGGTATCTTGGGGAGAGGCTCCAGCAGCTACCCTGTGAGCTTGGAGCCTCTCTCTCAAGCCCCCTCTCCTCCAGCCCCCAGAATATACCCTGATTTCACCATTGACTTCAATAGCCCATTGGATATAATGGGCTGAAATTGACATTCGGCTGGCCGAAAGACTCCCCATTCGGCTCCTACTGACAAAACTGACATGCGGGAGTCTTGCTGCCAGCCAAAATTTATTCTGCCCGATTCCGCCGAATCCGAATGGTCTGAATTTTTTTTTTTTGCACACCCCTAGTGAAGACCATAGAAACTAAGAGGGCAGCCTATGGAGTGCCCATCTTTAAAAGTGACACTCTAGAAATTTCCATTTGTCTCTATAGTGAAGACCACAGAAACTAGGAGGGCAGCCTATGGAGTGATGGTACTCTGTTGGAATGGCAGCATCACTGGAACCTTATTGTTAACCTGCCAGTATAGATGGCAGCCTCCAGGTGGGAACTGGGGGTCCCCTGGAATTACAGCTCATCTCCAGGCTACAGAGATCAGTTGACCTGGAGAAAATGGATGCTTTGGAGGGTGGAGTCCAAGGTTCCCTCTAAGCTATGGAGTCTTATGAGCAAAAAATTCTACCTTGTGAGCTACTGGCATTAAAGTTGTGAGCGAGCAATTTGGCTACTGCATACCTTAGTTTCCTCTGGAGCCCTCCTTCCTGAGCGAAGACAAAAATGTGTGAGATGGAGGCTAAAAACCTGTGAGCTAGCTCACACTAACTCAGCTTAGAGGGAACACTGGTGGAGTCTATGACATTGTACCCCACTGAGGTCCCTGTCCTCCATCCCCAAATCTCCAGGAGTTTCTCAACCAGGATCTGGCAACCATATCTGCAAGGGTGATTGATGATGAGGCTGGGTCTCTTGACACTTGTTTTCGTATGCAGGCTATGAGAAGCAACACACCAGCTCTGTTTGAATCAGTTTTCCCAATCGCTCATAGGCTAGAAGGCTGCCAATTAGTTAAGGTAACCTGCACTGAAAGAGGAAGGTTAAATAAGTTCTTATTGCAGACCAGCCATGTGTAAAACTCCAGTTTAGCCCATCAGATTCAGAACAGTGCCTAGATTCAAGTGCCTAGATTCCAGTAGCATCTTCGAGACTAACAAGGTTTTGGGCTATAAGCTTTTGAGAGTCAAAGCTTCCTTTGTCAGATGCGATGAAGCAGCCCCATAGCTAGGGATATTTTGGGGAGGGGGCCGGGGGGCCACCAGCTAATTAAATCAAAGTTAATTAGTGAAACTCCTTAGGAGCCAGCCTTCCCCTAAGGCAGCCCTACACCACCCCCACCAGACTCCAAGGCAAGTGGGGAGGGGTAATGCCCAGCAGCTGCAGCTTCCTCTCTCCCCTGGACCACTGCATACCTGCTCAAATTGTGAAGCTAGGCAGCGAGAAGCAAGCATTGGGCAGCAGCATTCAGGAGGGGGACTGGCAGGGGAGGGGGAAAAAAGAGAACCAATGGTGGGAGTGGGAAGAGGCAGCAGGACGCTCTCCCCAGCCCACTCACTCGGGCTAGCACAGCAAGCCCACCTGCCCGCCTACCGCCCCAGTGAGCAAGCCTGGCACCTCCTGCTACTGGGACTGTGGCCACCTTCATTGCCGCTGCCGCTGTTCTTGATGTTTCTGGCTGGGAGTGGAGCGAGGCCAGTGGGGAAGTGGCCAAAGCGCTCGGTTGTTTGGCAGCCAGGTTGGAGGCAGCATGGCACCGGCAGCAAGCTGAGGTAGTTTGGGGGCAGCCCAGGAGGGAGGGGCCCAGATGAAACGCTAGGGGGCTGGGCCCCGTGGACACCACATTAGCTATGGGCCTGCGATAAAGAGATCTTTGACTCTCTTTATACCCCGAAAATCTTGTTGGACTCGAATGTGCTACTGGACCTGAATTTAGCTATTCCATTGTAAATCAGCATGGCTACCTTCTGAGAACATTGCCAGCATTCTTACATGCAGAGTCAAATCCCCATTTTGATTTAGGTTCTCCCTTGCAAAAATCAAATCCATAATACTTGATTTTCATGGGGGTTTTTTGGTTCCCTTACACTGATTTTTCTCATAAAATGTACATCATTTCAGTGCTATTTGTGCATCAATAAATCTATGCATGTTATACACACAAATTATATATATTGTATGTATAAATACTATAAGAATTACTTACAAAAATCATTCGACAAGTGTACACAGTACAAATGAATCTACCACAACCTTTGAGGGGGGAAAACAAATTGAATGTAAAGCGAAATAAAATAGGGAACATTTGTTCATCCCTAGTTACAACACAGCCAAGCGTCTGGCAAATAATTAAATACAGGTGGGCCATTTAACAAAAAAACTACCATTGTGTGTCAGATTCAGGATGTATAAACTCAATTCACATGCTTGTTTTACTTCAGCGCTGTCTGCGATTTCATAGCCCAGCTAATAAACCAAGTAGTTGGTCACAACACATATAAATCCTGGTGTCAAGTGATTTTTTTTAAACGTGCCATAAAACTCCAGGACTATGGTTAACAAGGGCAGGCAGGAGTCTCTAAAGGAAATTTATCAGCAATGGAAAATTTAGGAATTAAAGTGCCCTTTTTGTGTCTGGAATCAGCAGCGGCTGGGGTCAAGCACTTAGAAGGGCCCAGAGACTACTGAAAAGCCCACTGTAGATCCATGTTGTCATCCTTGCTAATGTGAGAGAACTTCTTTTTCCACCTGCCCACCCACCTGGCTGGCTTACTTCTCAGCCCACCACCTGCTTAGGTGTCAGTATCATCCAACCAAAGCCCGGCCAGCAGCATCAGTAAGTGCACTAGGGGCAGGATGAGGGTTGGGAAGGGAATGAATACGAATGCAATAGCAAGAACAAACTAAGTGTAAAAAACAAATTAAATGAAAAAGAATGACATTTTCAAAAGCAAAATATGATTATTATTATTTTTTAAAACGTGCATTTCTAACACTATATTTCAACAGCTTAACCTGCAAAGAGCAATAAGCTTCTCAGGCTGAAGAACCAGGCCAGAGACAATAGTAATATTATGCAGTTAATATCCTATTGGCTCATCATAGGGTTGCCAGGTCCACATCCATGATCCCTGGGAGCTGTTTGGAGGCAGGTTTGGGAAGGGGAAGCATTTCTCCCCATGACACTCTAGGAATCCCCTTCACTCTCTGTGGTAAATATGACAGAGATCAGATGAGTTCCTAAAGCACCACAAGGTGCTAAGACGTGATGTCAGAATGTCAGCAACATTGTCCCCAGATTTTTCTTCCACTGCTCACTGGATTGAGGGTTGGCGTGGGAGCTGATATGACTGGGCCTGAAAAGTTGCACATATGTTCTGATCACTTGCAGAGAACAGTGATCAGGCCAGCATTTTGCTCTGTATGCAAACTGCCTGTGGTGCCAAGATACAGTGTGGTGGAAAGTGCCATCAAGTGGCGGCCAACTTATGGTGATCCTGTAGGGTTTTCAAGGTAGAAGATGAACAGAGGTGGTTTGCCATTGCCTGCCTCCATGTGGCAACCCTCGACTTCCTCAGTGGTCTCTCACCCAACCCTACTTAGCTTCTGAGATCTGGTAAGATCAGGCTAACCTGGACTAGGTTAGGGCAAAGATATGATACCCGTGCTTCATTTTTTAGAAGTCGTAATTTATAGGCAGTAAAAGTGTGCTTTGTGCTGTAATGGCAAAGAAGAGTAGGGCACAGATTTAGTTCTCACCCACATTCATCTTGCCTCTGCTCTATTCCAAAACCCCAAAGAGTCTAAAAGCCATCCCACAAAAAGCTATTGTGATTCTGTTTGCTGTTTTGTAGACCCAAGATCTTTTCGTTCTTCCAAATCGCAAGAGGGTTCACAATAAATTTCAAACAAATGCAAAAGACATTCTTAGGTATTGATTTTCAGAATGTCTTGCTTCTTAAAATTGTATGTCCCCCAGGTGTGACAAACTTAAAAGCCTGGGACTTGCATGCTCAAAGGCACTGCAAGATTGGGCCCGGGGAGAATATTTTTCACTAGAAGTTAAGGTAGTTTATAGTCCCTGGGAGGAATACTTTCTTAAATTAAACTATTTTCCTATAAACTCTTTATTATAATAGCTGCGGCCCAGGAAAGATGAAGCAAGGCAGAAAGCAAAACCAAAGAGGACAAAAGACAGATGAGGAGCCGTTCCTTGGTAAGAGGCCTGAGGATAATTACACAGCCGTTGGATGTCATTAAGAACAAACAAATATTCAGCAGGCAGGATTTGCTTACCATAGACTCACATGATTCTTTTGGCCTGTCAGGAAGTGGAAGAAAAAGTTCTTTGCAACCGGATAGCTTGCAGGTGGCAAAAGCGCCAAACTCTGAGTGCGGGCAGGAAAGGATAAACGTCTGGATCTTATTGATGATGGCCATATACAACAACAAGGAGAGGGTCCCTCAACCTTGAATAGGTGAGTGGAATTTCAATAGTATAGCTTTAGGAATATGTGACATCTGGGTGATTTTGAAGATCTTCTCCTTATTGCTCTCGCCATACTGTCCATAATGCTTTATTTTTTTTCCTTGCCTTGCCCCAAACGTTTCCAGCAAAATGTACATTTTCCAATATGATTTGCAAGTTCAAAAATCAGCATTATATGTATCAATGATGTACATGGTCTGTAGAAATTGTATGTGGTCTCTAGAAAATCCCTGATACAACAAGCATACGCAGTACACACAAATCTATAAAACCAGCAACAAAAGGCCAAATGCTCACTAACTTTGAAACTTGATACGGTAGGCTTCTCAGTTTTCTGAGAAACTCCTGGGTTCTGCTTCTAGAACTGTCTACAAGTATGTTTGGCCATTTGCTTCAGTCCTCAGAACCGGGACCCCAGTTTTGACCTGAACATATGAAGCTGCCTTATACTGAACCAGACCACTATTCCATCAAGATCAGTGTTGTCAAGGTTGGCATCTCTCCAGGATCCTCAGCAGAGGTCTTTGACATCACCTAATAGCTGATCCTTTTAACTGGAGATGCTGAGGGCTGGACCTGGGAACCTTTGAATGGCAAGCGGGTGCTCTTCCACTGAGCCATGGCCTGTCCCCAGACAATCAACTGAGGCACTCGTGGAAGAGCATATGACCTCAGGTGTGACCTTCACTCTCTATGTGAATGGCTGTTTTTGCTGGACAAATGTGAGGACAGATAGTAAATTCTGGCTCCGATTGCAACTGGCTGTTGAAGTTGAGAATCTGACCTGTGGATAGCATATGTTTTGGCAGGATCAGATAGATGTTAGGGTTCCAGGACCCCATGAAGATGCACTGCTGTCCCGTGTCTAAAAGAGAGAGGCTTAAAGGAGTCTGTGCTCCATTGCTTCCTTCTGGGAGCCCCTCCCAGCTGGAAATGGGAAACTATCTCAGTGGCATCCTTGAGGTCATATGAACCTCCCAAGTCTAGCTGCCAGAGACATCTACGGAGTGAGACGAATGCAGCTCAGCTCTTTCATTGTCCCTCCTTAGTAGTGAGATGGAACACAGAAGTATAAAGGGGTTTTCAAATAAGCTCTGCTCCCTCCTCCAGTAGGAAGGGAGTACATGTGTGATCCTTTGGCCAGAGTCCCACCAGCAACCCAAGAACTGGCCCTTATATCTCCCAGGTAATGCATGAGGCTGCTGGGTGGCAAGACAACTTGTACCATTCAGTTAGCATGTTTCTGGAGTACTTCTTATCTGATTACCCTGGACTTTGTCTGTAACATCCAACCTGAAGGGTTTTGGAGAACTTGAAAGCTCACACTGTTATGTTTCATTTGGTTGGTCCTATTAAAAAGGTACTACGTAGATTGCATTTTAAGTCTGAAAGCCACTGATCTGTATACTTGTGCTTGCTTATATTTTTAACACCTTGGACTCTTGCACTGCTGGAAGTTGATCCAGCCCCCTTGGGTGGCTCTATTCCTTTGTTGCCGGATTACCAACAGGTCCTCAGACCCTAGAAATGTGAGCTCTTTTTCAGTCTGTTGATTTCAGCAGTATCCTGGATGAAGCAGGAAAACTCATTCAGTGCTTCCTCCCCTTTCTGCCCTACAATTCAGGTGAGTAGTGGGGCTGGACTGTGCAAGAATCTATCCCTTTAGACCTTTCCAAGGAAGGAGCACATCTCCATACTGACTGTTATTTCTCCTATCAAGTGTGCATTGGTCCAGTCAATGACATACCTGATCTCTCTTAAGGAAAATGCCTGAAGAGGAAGTATACAGGTTGAGGCAAGTCTGTGTAATTGCTTGAACTCAGCGGGAAAAAAGCAGGCTCATGTCAATGTCCATTTCAGCTGGCTTTTTGCTCTGAAGGTAATGCAGAAGAGCAATGAATATGACTCGGCACACCTAAGGAGGACTGCTAGCTGCAAAAA
The DNA here is from genome assembly GCF_001447785.1 of Gekko japonicus. Lineage (NCBI taxonomy): Eukaryota > Metazoa > Chordata > Lepidosauria > Squamata > Gekkonidae > Gekko > Gekko japonicus. The sequence continues at coordinate 783,179 of NW_015160227.1, read as the reverse complement.
TGAGTTTGGTATTATTAAAAGGCTATAGCTATTGTGTGTGACTATGACATATCGCTGTCATTTTTCAATTGCCAGCATATCAAACGAGAAGAAGATTAGATTACAAAACTCTGTGACCCTTGGTTAGGAAAATGAGATTAGAAAGAAGTTCTGCCAGCTACCTTATGGAGTAAATTATATTATAAGTGTGCAGTCACAAAAAAAAATGAGTTTGGCTATGCCTATGCAATTTCAAGTAAGTTTATCTTAGCTCCTCTGTCGGCGTAGCACAATAAGGGCCTAACTAAATGTCGTATCTGTGCGTCCAACCACATGCAACCTTGATCCGTGCCTCTCTTGGCTCATTAAAGCAGGCCGCGAGGGGTTTCGGGGTGCCCTGCGGGAGATTATCAACATGTCCCTCTCGGAGGGACAGTTCCCTGGAACACTCAAGGAAGTGATGGTCCGCCCCCTCTTGAAAAAACCATCTTTGGACCCGGCCGAATTGGCCAACTATCGGCCGATGTCCAATTTGCCCTATTTGGGCAAACTCATCAAGAGGGCAGTGGCGTTACAGCTACAGAGATTTCTGGAGGATGCTTCTGTCCTCGATCCCTACCAGTCTGGCTTTCGCCCGGGTCATGGGACGGAGACGGTGCTGGTCGCCCTGACTGACGATCTCTGTAGGCATCTGGATCGGGGTGGTGTGGCAGCGCTCGTGTTTAGATCTGTCGGCTGCGTTTGACATGGTCAACCACCAGTTGCTGGCCCACAGCCTCACCAACACGGGGATTCAGGGTCTTGCCCTTCAATGGTTTGCCTCTTTTCTCCAAGGTCGGGAACAAGGGTGGCGATAGGGGACCAGCGGTCCCAGAGACATCCCCTTGAGTGTGAGGTGCCTCAGGGGGCTGTGCTGTCCCCGATGTTGTTTAACATCTAAATGTGCCCCCTTGCCCAGATTGCCCGGAGTTGTGGGCTTGGGTGTCATCAATATGCCAATGACACCCAGCTCTATCTGATGCTGGGCGGCCAGTCGGACTCTGCCCCGGATGACCTTCATCGGGCGTTACAGGGTTTGGCTGGGTGGCTCAGACTGAGCCGGCTGAAACTAAACCCGGCAAAGATGGAGGTCCTGGGCCTGAGTTGGATCGGTTCAGGGTTGGGGCTCCCTCTCCTGACCTTTGATGGGGTGCCTCTGGTGCCAGCGTCAGAGGTTAGGAGTTTAGGTGTGTGCCTAGACTCCTCTTTAACGATGGAGGCCCAGGTGGCAGCCACTGCCAAGTCGGCCTTTTATCATCTTCGGCTGGCTTGGCAGTTGGTCCCCTTCCTTAGCCGTGATGTCCTGGCCACTGTGATCCATGCGACGGTTACCTCGAGGCTAGACTACTGTAACGCTCTCTACATGGGGCTGCCTTTGTTGCAAATCCGGAAGCTGCAGCTAGTGCAGAATGCTGCAGCCAGACTGTTGATGGGTCTCTCTAGGAGGGACCAAATTCAGCCTGTGCTGAAAGTGCTGCACTGGCTGCCAATAGCATACTGGATTCGCTTCAAAGTGCTGGTTCTTACCTTTAAAGCCCTTTATGGCCAGGGTCCAGCCTACCTGAGGGACTACCTTTCCCCATATGTTCCCCCAAGGGCACTACGGTCGGGGAGTCGTCATCTCCTGGAAATTCCAGGCCCCAGGGACATTAAATTTGCAGTGACCAGAGCCAGGGCATTTTTGGTGGCAGCTCCTACCTGGTGGAAGGAGCTCCCGGAAGAGATCCGGGCCCTGCGGGATCTTTCTCAGTTCCACAGGGCCTGCAAGATGGAGCTCTTCCACCAGGCTTTTGAGTAGGAGCCGCCACCACCACTACTCCATCATTGCTATCTATGCACCATCGCACCATCACCACCACCATCTGGTTCCTTCGGGGTGCAAGGTGACTCTGGCAGGAGGAGGAATGACAGACCATGGGAATGTTACCGTTGGGATTAAGATCTACCCCATCTTGTGACAAATGGAGCACTGAATTTTGGTATTGTACTTTATTGTTTTATGCTATATTGTTTTTATTTGTTTTAATCTTGGCACTGCGTGCCTCCTGTTAGCCGCCCTGAGCCTTCGGAGTAGGGCGGGATATAAATCCAAAGATAAATAAATAAACAAATAAACAAATAAATAAGTAAATTGTAAGCAGATGCATGTAAATAAATTCCCATAGCCACCTTTAGAAAAAGACAATGCAGGTTAAAAAAGAAGGGCTTAACATTTCTGCATACAGCTGCCTCTCTGGTCTAAATTATAAACTTGTCCCTTGCAAACCCTTGGTCAGGGTGGAATAAGAAAGCAGGGTAAAAGCGACACGGAGCAGAGAAGCTGTGAGTGTGTGAAACTTTATGTACTCTCTCCCCACTTCTGTTCCTCTCCACCTAAGGTCCAATCTGCATTGATATTTTCCACCATTGTGCAAATGATCTCACATCGTCTCACAAATTTCTGTCTGCATTTCATGCCACATCCACTCTCCCATTGTTTCATCTCAGCATTGGCTGTCTGCATCATTTTATTGCCATTTAGTGGTGACTCCAAGGTCACTACAGCATCTCACCACCTTATCTGAATGTGGTTTTAAGGTAGAACAACTGCTCCTCCTCACTGTCAAGTCACTGTGAGCAAAAAGTAGACAACGGGAGCTGAATTCTCCCCCCCCCCCATCTTTTTTAAGGAGATACGCAAAGGAAATAAATTAGCTGAAAATCCAGTTGTCTGTGTTTAAAAAAAGCCAGGGAACATTTTTCTGCGATCATATGGGGTGGTGGTGGTGGAAGGATGCTCACCCCTGTACCATTTGTTATTTCCTGGGGCAAATCTCCAGAATGTCCTGCCTGGCAACTGCTGGGTGTTTTGTGTTTTTTACCCAGCTCGTTTTGACTTTCCTGCCCCCTCTCTGCCTCCCCATCTGCCGGGTCACCCCCTTTTACTTTCTCTCTGTGTGTGGGGGGGTCACAGGAGCTGTTTCCTCCCTGGGAGGCCGCTCTTTCCCTCTCTCTCACGCACTCCCTAAACAACTTGTGTTGTGATGCAGACAGAGGAGAGCTTTATACTGAGCCAAATGGGAAGCCGGCAGCACAGCAGCACGGAACAACTTTACATAGCAAATGCAGACTGGGCCTAAATTGTCCCCTCTTGAACTTTTTTTTTTAGAAGCAGCCATTGGAGTTTAGTTAAATGCTTTTTACAAAATGTACAATTTAATTAGGTCCAGAAATAATCAAACAAAAGAAAAGAAAACAGGATTGGGCCAGTTCAGATGATTTATTTATTTATGCAGCTCTTCTCCCCAATGGGGACCCAAAGCAGCTTTACTGTACAAAAAGACAATGTAAACAAATGAACAGAAGAAGAAAACTGGCATCTGGGTGCAGAACACATCTTCTCTGCTCTGGGCTATGATCCTTAAGTCAAGAGCCAAAGACCAAGGACCCCTTGGCTCTTGGCCTTTGACTTGTGCCACAGGCACATGCATCTGGGTCAATTTGAGCTCAGAAAGGCTATCTGCAAGAAAAGGGTGGGACAGAGGCTTAGGTACGGGTTATTACAGCAGCTGACATATTAACAGTGCCATCTGAAGACACTTTCCTGGGAGTAAATCCCTTTGAGTATACTTAAGTAGGATTCTGAGCAGATCTGCTTGGAAAATGTAGTAGTGTGGTAGAGTGTTATCAGGGATGGGGGAGGGCCTTACCTGGAGAAAGAGAAAAACCCAGACCTCATCACCACCATTGACAGGAAGTGATGTCATTGCACCAGTGATGTTCAGGTGATGCTTTGGTATTTGGGTAAAAAATCTATGGTAAAACTGGCTTCTACTATAAAGTTTTTGCCCAAATACCAGAGTGTCACCTGGATGTCGCTGGCATGATGACATCACTTCCTGCATGATGCCAGCGATAAGCCCTGAGACTTTCTCTTTCTGCAGGTAAGTCCCCCCACTGGCCAGCTGATTGGCAGCTGGGAGGCAGGAACTGGTAGCAGGGGACCCCTGCCTCCACTGGGGGGTCTGGCACTCCTAATGTTAACTCTGTGCTCACGCCCACATACCTGCCCCATCTCCAGTGTTGCCACTGTTCACATGATAATGTAATGTGCAGGACAACTGATTGGGGTGTATAGTTGTTTATGTAGAATAGTGTTGGCAATGTTCAGTTGTGACCTGGGAATCTCCTGGAATTAAAACTAATTTCCACATTACAGAGAACAATTCCCCTGGAGAAAATGGCTCATTTAGAAAGTAGCCTTTATGGCATTATGCCTGGCTGAAATCCTTCCCCTCACGTAGGGTTGCCAGGTCCCTTCTGGCAACCAGTGAGGATGGGGAGGACTTACCGGGAGCAAGGAGGAGGCCCAGCTGATGTTGCAGCAATGTGTCTACGTCACTTCTGACATGACCCAGAAGCTACATCACCATACAGTGACATCAGGGTGATGCTGTGGTATTTGGGTAAAAAGTCTATGGTAAATTTGGCCTCTATCATAGAGTTTTTGCCCAAATACCACAGCGTCACCGACATGACGTCACATCAGGAGTGGTGTAGAAACATTACTGCAATGGCAACTGGGCCTCGCTCTTTTTCTGGCCAGCTGATTTGCAGCAGGGTGGTGGGGCCAGGTGGTAGGGGACCTCTGCCACCACCAGGGGTCTGGCAACCCTACCTTCCTCAGACTCCACCTTCCCCAGGACCCACCCCCAAATCTCCAAGAATTCCTCCACCTGGAGAAGGCCACCTTAAAATCTCCCCTACTTCCATTCCTTTGCCTTTTGGCACTTTGAACATAATTTCAGTAATATCAGGTAACACATTTCGGTGTACCATGGAAAATGGTGTCCCAAGGACCAGAAGGAGGTGGAAAGTTGAGTCATAGAACAGAAAGTAATTAAATTGTGGAATTAAATTGTGGCATTCACTGTCAGTGGATGTAGTGATAGCCACAAGCATAGATGGCTTTAAAAGGGGAACTGCACAGATTTGTGGAAGACAGGTCCATCAGTGGCCTTAGTGAGTGAGGGAAACCTCCACATTCAGATGGAATAAACTTGAATACCTGTTCTAGGAGGCAACATCAGGGGGAAGGCCTTAGCCTCATGCCTTGTTTGTTCCCCCCCCCCACTAAGGACAACTGGTTGGTCAATGTTTGAAATGGGATGCTGGACTAGATGGACCACTATTCTGATCCATCAGGGCTCTTTTTAGGTTCATGAACACCCACTCAGCCACCTTTTGACTGGCCGGCCCCTGCCTGGAACTGCAACAGCAACATCAGAAAGCAGCAGAAGGCACGGCAAAGAAGGAAGAGCAAACCTTGCTGCTACTGTTCTCAATTATAATGAAGACAAATATAATAATGAGAAGAACATGGAACTGTAACAAATAGAACCCAAATGAATGACATTTTTCAAATGAAAATGAACCTACAAAGGCCTAAACTGCAGTAAGAAAGAGAAACTGCAGAAATGAGGAATGACTTCTTGTCATCTGTATACTTTCCCCCATATCTGCTATTCCCCAGTAGACATTTGCCACTGAACAAAACACATTTCTCCTTTCAGTTCCTTTGTTATTGTTTAAGGTAGCGGGACAGGAGTTCTCTGCCTCCTTTCAAAATTCATCCTGCCTTCATTTACTCTCTCCCATCTTTACTTTGCCTCTACTTCCATTGCTGCTGTTGTTATTTATTTTCTTATCTGTCTCCTTGTATATGTTTCAGCAAATTGGCTCTAATAAAGAAATTCTAGGCCTAATGAAACTGTCTATTGGGGAATGGCAGATATGGTGAAAACTATACATATGCTAAGATGCCATGTTTCTTTCCTGCAGTTTCTCATTTTTTTACTGCGTATTTTGGTTCATTTTCATTTCAAAAATGTCATTCCTTTTTGTTCCAGTTGTTATTGTTCTACATGCTCATAATTATAGCTCTTTTCATTGTAATTGGGATCCAAATCTAGGCGTCTGGAGCCACTTTTGCTTTAAATAATCATCATTTAGTAGCAATATTTTGAAGAGAGAAAACAAATGAATTCCTAGGAAAGATTCTGAGGGGGGGGGACCTTACATTGACACATATAAGCCTCCTCCACACATCAAATGAACATGAAGGGCAAGGGAAGGGATACAGCTCAGTGGCAGAGCATCTGCTTGGCATGCAGAAGGGCTCAGGTTCAATCTCTAGCATCTCCAGTTAAAAGGACCAGATGTGAAAGACCTCTCCCTGAGACCCTGGAGAGCCACTGCCAATCTGAGTAGACAATACTAACCTTGATAGACCAAGGGCCTGATTCAGTGTAAGGTAGCTTCGTGTGCTTATGTGTGAGAGTGGGCACCAGCACACAGGCCCTGCCTCCATGTGATTGCTGCCATGTTGCTGCCATGTGAACATGGTGCCTACATATGGAAGAAGTCTCTGTGAATATGCTCTCTCCCCATGATTGGGAACATTGCTGTCTGAGCTGTGCTGATCTTGGAAGGGACCATACAAGGGGAAGCAAACACATAGCTGGGCAGGGCTAGTGTGCTCGTGCCCACTTTCCCTCCCCACAAATTCCATCAATGTGCAGTGGGATTATGTTTATAGGGCTATAAAAATGGACTATTCAGTGTTCTCTTTGATGATACCATAATTTCAGTTCAGTTTTTTGGACTTGGCGTTGTTGGTGGTGATTGCTCTAGAGAAATCTGACGGAATGATGCTCCTGCAACTCCGCATAAGGAGCATCCTCATTTTGTGGTCTTCTTTAAAGGGACCAATTGGGAATGAGCTGGAAGAGTCTCTAAAAGGAACTGTAGCCCCACCTCTAGCCTCTTTGTTCAGAATGCTTTGCAGGCCACATCTATATCTGTGCAGTAGCTGAAATAATTTCTCCATTAAGACCATGGATGGATGGGTCTGGTAATTAAGAGATATGTGTGTGCACTACAACTCTAATAAGGCTGAGTGAAAGATGTGCATGCATAAACTAACCCAAATAACACAGGCTTAGACATATATCTATTTGTAAGCCTTAAAAGGGAAGTGTTAAAACGTGATTGCCCTGACCGGGATGGCCCAGGCTAGCCTGATCTCACCAGGTCTTGGAAGCTAAGCATGTTTGGCCCTGGCTAATGCTTGGATGGGAGACTACCAAGGAAGTCCAGGGTTGCTATACAGAGGCAGACAATGGCAAACCACCTCTGTTCATCTCTTGCCTTGAAAACTCTACAGGATTGCCATAAGTCAGTCGCGCCTTGACAATACACCCCCTCCCCATTTATAATCACTGGCTACCTGACTGGTTTGCTCACTGTTTATTCAGATGATTGGCTGTTGCATGGCATGCAAGAATGACAGGCTTGTGGGATAGAGAATCTAGGGGTCTTGTTCGGCTTGGTGAAAATCTGTGTGCATGAAATGCTGCTAAATGCTGCTCCTGGCCACCCAGCGGTTCGAAAGCATTAAATAGCAAGTAGATAAATTGGGTACCTGCCCCTAGGTGGCAGGGGGCACCCTCCTCCTCATGAGGTGTGCAGCAGGAGCATCGGTGGTGGTGGCGGCGGAGCGGCGGACTTGGTATGGTGGGCGAGCAGCCCTTGCGATCCAGTGAGCACGATGTCGAGCAACGGAGTCCAGTGGAGGCGGAGTCGTGGGGGCGCGGTGACATGGTGGCACGGCGCGGCGGAGCCAGCAGGATGTGAGCCGGAGCTGCAGCTGGCGCAGGGCTGCGCACCAGGATGGGCCCGCCGGAGGAAGCCGCTGGACTGAAAAAGACCTGTTTCAAGGCACCGGGAGGTGGAACGCCAACACCCGAAGCCCGCTTGAAGGAGCCGGATAACAACAAGCCCTGCTGCCTGGGTGCCGGTAGGAAGTCACTTCCCTATATAATGTGGCCCCAGATAGGAATTGAAATTGTATGTAAACCGCTCAGAGACCCTCCGGGGTTAGAGCGGTATATAAATTGAATGTTGAATAAAATAAAATAAATAAATAAACATTTTACTTTACTGTGTAAACATGTGAAAAGTAATAGATTTAAAATGTTTCCAAGCAGCCAAACTGTTCAGTGAAAAATCTGCTTCCTGCTTGCAACTGGTAAGCAGAAAGTGACTCAAACCGGTGGGTGTTAGAGCATCCCTATTTACAGTTGAGCTTGCTCCATAGCACAGAACAGTGGAAGGATCATAATGTTTTGGCCTTTTTTCTTTTTCTTTTTGGACTGCATAGTATGATAGCCGAACCTAAATGCAGACTACCAGACATTGTGGGCTGCCTGCTGTTGAACAACTCCCCTGATTTCTGTAATCCCAGACAGGCAGGAAAATCAGGTTCAATGAGTCTATGATAAACCACATATATGGCCAGAGGGCTATGCTCAGCTTAGAGTAACAAGTTGGGTAGGTTTGGTCATTTCTCCCATAAGCAGGAGTAGCTTTATTGAGATAACTAGAGGCTCTTTTGAAATGTGATATTTTGTGCTGCACACCTGGGGGGGGGCGTTCATAAAATTCATCTCACCCTGTGGATGATCAAGTTCTAGATGGTGTTAGGTAATGTATCATAGTGCTATAGTTTCTGTGACATTATTCCAGTAACCAGTAGTAACAGTGGTAATAATGGAATCATTAATCTTTTAGCTTGCCCCCATAGCTGAGTTCCTGTTATTGTGATTTAGGAAAATGAAATGTGGGCCAACAGCGCACAGCTGTGCCGTTAACATTCTGAAACCATCTTTCTCTTATTCCCTTTGTTCATACCTTTGCTACAGATACTGTGCTTGATTCATTCTGTGAAATGAAAATCTAGGCCCAATGTGCATAATGTCTTAAAACCTCAGTAAATATTTTATGCTTTCTTTCTCACTTTGTGCAATGGATAAGGCATTGAAAAACATAATCTAGGCAGTGAGACAAAAGGATGAGAAAATGTGCTTTGTCAGTGGCTCTTTCCCTGTCCTTTAGAATTTCTACCCTTCCACTGCTACCTTCTAGGTGCCTGTTGAAAACTGAGTGAAGGTTGGCAGCAGGGGAAAGAACCTCTCACCACCAGTATTCCATAATTTTTTTCCAGGCATCACGTCAAGAAACAGTGAAAATGTTCACCCGGTGTGAATTCCAGGCTGGGAAATTCCTGGAGATGTGGTGGTAAAGTCTGGGGAGGATGGATTTTGGAGAGGGAGAGGAGCTTAGCAAGGATGTGATTCCATACAATCTGCCCTCCAAAGCTGCTGTTTTCTCGAGGGAACTGATATATCCAGCCCAGGGGTCAGTTTTAATTCCTGGAGAACCCCAGGCCTCACTGGAGGTTGGCAACCCTAACCAGTGATGATGCTCATTTCCCATCAATGACATCAGCATGTAGGGTTGGCTGGTCCTACCTGGTAGCTGGCAGGGGGCTCCTAGGTCCTTTCTTGCACACACTGCATTATGACATCTCCCGGAAGTGATGTCATCATGTTGCCGATGTCGGAGGGTGACACTCTAGCCAAAGCTCTATGGTTTGGCGCTGATTTTACCAAAGAGTTTTGTCCCAAATCAAGAGTATTGTTACATGCCATTGACAACATGATGACATCATCATGCTGCCTTTTGGGCCAGTTGGGGCAGGATTTCCCCCACTGGCCAGCTGGCCATCGGCGAGGAAACACCCCACAAAAGCGGGGTTTCCCCTGCCCCTGGTGGGGGTCTGGCAACCCTATCAGTATGTAACCTATACATCAAATTGTGAAATAATCCTATGCTGTATGTTAGGCTAGAATCTCTCATGTGACTGTTTCTTGGAAGGAACAGACCTGGATTTTCAAAGTATGACACTCAAACAGAAGTTAGCTGGTGGGTGATGGAAAGTTTTTAGCTAAGAAAATGATCTGGCTCAACTGCTTCTTTCCATTGCATGCATTTATCACCAACCTCCCAGTTCTGCTTGCTTGCTTCCTTATTTATTTATTTACAATGTTTTTATGCCACCTTTTCATCCAATCAGGGTCCACAAGGTGGCAAACATAAAAACATTTTAAAAAATAACATACAGGCTTCCGGTCTGGCTAAGATGGAGGACTGAAGCGTTTCGCGATCGTTGAATAACAGTTGAAGGAGGGCCAGTAAACATTACTGGGGTTATGAGAACAAAACAAAACAAAGTTGTCGTCTGCTGGCAAAAGACATCTATAGAGGGAGACAGACAAATCTCCCTGCGGAGGGAGTTCCAAAGTTTTGATGCCACGATGGAGAAGACCATTTCTCGGATTGCCACCCCATCTAGCCCCAGATGGCAGGGCAACCAAATCAGGGCCTCCAAGGATGCCTGGAGTGAGTGGATAGGTTTGTATGGGAGAAGGCGGTCCTTAAGGTATATTGGTCAGTACAGGGTTTTAAAGGTCAGTGTCAGCAATTTGAATTGCACCTAGAAGCAAATTGGAAGCCAGCGTAGGTGGAACAAGACTGGAATGATATGGTCTTTGAGCAATTAAGATGAGACTCTGTTAAATTTACATTAAAATTATTATGAACCACTGTGGTGCAATGATTAGATTAGGATCACAGAGACCTTGCTTCAGCTCTTCACTATGCCATGAGGCTCATTGGCCATCCTTTGCCTCATTATTCCCTCTCTTAGGCTGGTTCTGCATCTGGCATTTGCTCCACATTTTCTCAACACTGAGGAAAAGGTGTAGCTCAAAACCACATTCAAAAACCCTGGGCCAATGCCGTGCCAACTGGAAAGTCACCCCTGAACGGCCATAAAATGGCCATAAATCTATGCCGAAGGTACCATAAAAACCCATGATCAAAGGAAGTGAAAATAATAAAAACCTGATGATCAAAGGAAGTGAAAATAGCATGCCATGCAGAGGGGAATTTCCGTCCCAACGTGGGTTTGCTAAAACAACAGAGGGAAAAGCCAATGCAGAATTGCCCTTAGCCTAACCTCCCTCACAGGGCTTTTGTGAGAATAAAATAGGGAAGAGAGACCCGTGTACTCCACTCCTAGCTCCTTGGAGGAAGAGATGCATTTGATAGATATAAAAACAAAACAGCCTCCTTATTCCCGAGTGGTTCTGTCAAACATCATGGCATCAGAATTTTCTCTCTCTCTCTCCCGCCCCTTTAAAGTTGTTTTCATTTGGAAAACTCTTACTAAGCCATCTCTAATTTTGGTTGTGGGAGCACCCCAAAAACTCTTTGATATGTCCGTGATTGTTGTTGTTGTTGCTCATAAAAGGAAAAAAATGCCAAAGAAGGAGCTTAACTAAAAGTGATAGAGAAATTACCAAGGGAACCAAAGAGAAGTGCTTAAGTGCAATTTGAGGGCTTTGTTCACACTGCCAGCTCTTGTTGTCTTTTTTCCTTTTCTGTTTGTTCCCAGCCAGTCCCCAGCGGATAGAGGAAGAGGGGGAAAAACAGATTTGAGGCGCAGGAATGACACTCACAGCTGCCTCTCTGGAGCTCTGCTTTACAGTTTCTTGAGTAGCTCCTTGTCAGACAGCAGCTTGGATTCCCCCCTGCTAGACTCTGTGATAAAATATACTCTGCACATTTTGTGGGGTTCAAGTTTAGGAGAGGCAAGGGAATGAAAATTATGGGCCTTTCCTTCCCTATGGACAGAGACTGAGAGCGCTGATTCATACCTATGGTCATGGTCATGCACGCATAAGAGGAGCTGAGCCAAAACCACACATTGTTGTTGTTGTTTTCCTCCCACAAATGCTTTGGCAGTAATGGATCATGTCGCCTCTTTTGGGCAATTTACCAGCATCCCTTGTAAAAATGTTTACTTATCCATTTGTATTGCCCTCACTTGCCCTCACTGGCCTCATCCCGTGGAAGATTTCATTAGCTGTGTGACACTGTGAAATCATCCTGTTCACATCCCCTGTTGGATGACATCACCTCAGTGAGTAATCCAGGGAAGAGTTAGAAGTAATAGTTGGGGGAGGGGGGAATGGCAGCTATGAGGTATCAGAAATTTATAAGCCTTCTGGAAGAAATGTATGTGTGAGTGGATGTGTAAAAGGAACTTTATCCTGACTTCATTTATGGGTTGGATCCAACAAGCTTGTCAGCTAGTGAAAAATAGAGGGGGGAGTCCTCTTTGATCCCTCAAAATGCTATGTTAGCTATCATGGGATCATATGGGACAGTGGAATGCTGTTAGGAGGTGAATGGGTGAGATTGATGGAAAAAATTAGCTGGATCCAACCTAGAAGCATGTAGAGGTGGCTGTTTACACTGAGGCCATGTTGCCTTACCTCAGCATATTCATTCCTGACAAATTGGCGATGAATGGTAGACACCCTAATTGCCAGGATTAATGGTAACCAGATGCTCTTGGTAAGGGCAACCTTTCAAACATCTCATTTTGCCTGACTTGAGGTGGGAAAGGGGTTCTTCTCAGTAAATGTGAGCAATGCCAAACATGGCAGGCCACTTACTATCTTATTCCCATTAAGACTCAGCGCACCAATTCTTGTTTAATGTGTGCATCGGAATGCCCATGTGTGGCTTTTTCTCATCTTCATTTTGTAATTCACATCAAAGCTTGCCTTACTCCCTGGGAAGGTAACAAGGAGACCTCTGCATTTGGAACAACTCTATTTATTGATAAGCTGCGGAATGGCAGCCAATCTGTGCCTATCGCCAGAGCACATCAAGTCAGCCAGAAAGGTATTTTTCATCTTTTGGATGCTACAGGAATCGCTTGCGTTGAGCAAAATGCCCCGAAGCCCTCAGTCTTCTCCCCCCCCCCCAATTCATTCACTTTGTTGTTCCTGACTGAAGAATCAACCAGCAATCATTACGGCAGACGTCCTTTACAAAGAAACAAGCTCCCCCCCCCCTCCTTCTGCTACAGGAAAGGAACAGAGAAAGAGAAGAAAATTAAAACTAGCAGTATGGAGGATTTTTCCCATATTGGATATTTAGCTCTTTTGTTCTAGCAGCTTGTTAGAGAAGGCAAAGCAATTACCTTTGAATTAGGAAGTCAGTAGGATGGTGAACTGTCAGTAATCATCTAGAATAATTCTCTGTCTCTAGTACATAATGCTGTGCTACACACATGCACGCACACACATGCACATTCACAGAGCATTTCTTTACTTTGCAGCTAGATTCCACGTTTGTGTCTGAGCTCGCTGGGCTTACTGACATGCACATATGAAGCTGCCTTGCACTGAATCAGAGCATTGGTCTGTCAAGGTCAGTACTGTGACTGCCAGTGTCTCTTCAGGATCTTCTAGGAAGGTCTTGCACATCACCTGCTGCCTTATCCTTTTAAACTGCCAAGGACTGAACCTGGGACTTCTTGCATCAAAACTTGAGGTTCTGCTGCTGAACCACGGGCACACAACACTCCAAGTAAGGAATGCTGTGTTCTTAGGGTAGTCTCCCCTGCATAGGCAGAGATCAGCATGGTAAAGGGGAGGTCAATGGAGCACATTTTTGGTACTACCTACCTGGGTGTGTTATGCGTACAACACAGTGAACTGGACATTGCACTAAGCCAGAAGTTCTGGATGCATGTTCAGTTATTGCTGTCTGACTAGAGCATAGATAAGCTATAAACTTGGGGCCCTGGGAAGCAAAGGAAATGTATTTCTTGAGTTTCCTGTTCCTTCCTTGTCTGGATGCAGGCGGGTGTACCAACCGCCCAAACGCACCAGCCAATAGCCTACCGTCCCTGGTGGAGGCCGTATCAGGATGGGCTTTGGAACACCCTAGACTGATAGTCTTGGGTGATTTCAATGTCCATGCTGATGATGCGGCCTCTACTCAGGCAGTGGACCTGGTGTCATCCATGGCGGCCCTAGGACTCTCCCAACTCGTAACGGCCCCCACTCACCGGGCTGGGCATATGCTCGATTTGATCCTCGCAGCAGGGGTCACAGTGGACTGGATCACTGCTTCGGCAGTGCCATGGTTGGACCACTTTGCCTTGAAGGCCCACCTCAATATCCCACTCCGACCCTGTTTGGCCTGCGGAGCCAAATGGACCCAGTGCGGCTTCAGATGGCTCTCTGGGATCTGAAGCCCCCCGGTTGCTCGTTGAATGAGCTTGTAGAGGACTGGCATAGCCGTCTCTTGACAGCCATCAACAAGATCTCTCCCCGGCGCCCTCTGTGCTCCCGCTCTAATCTCGCTCCATGGTTCACCCAGGAGTTGCTGCAGATGAAACGGGGCTTAAGACGGCTAGAGAGGCAGTGGCAGTGTGCTCATGACGAAGCTACAAGAGCATCTTATAGGATGTTTATGAGATCCCATCAGATTGCCGTCAAGGCCGTTAAGCAACAGTATTATGTGGCCACAATTGCGTCTGCAAGCTCACGCCTAGCACAATTGTTTAGAACGATTCGGTCTATCACGGCTCTGTCCAAAGACAGGCAAAACTGTAGGGAATTGGATATTGGCTGTGAGGCTTTCACGAGCTATTTTGTGGATAAAGTTTTGTCGCTCCGGCGTGATCTCCCCACTACAGTTGAAACAGTGAAGGAACTCGAGGCTCCAAGCATGTCTTCTTGTTGCATTATGGATTATTTCAGCCCACTCAGCCTAGAGGAAATTGACAAATTGCTCCTAACTGTACGCCTGACCACATGCCTCCTCCTACCACCTGCAGTCCCAGCTGCCCACACTGCCTGCATGCCCTTTTCTGACAGGGCTGGCAGGTGGGGTCAGCTAGGAGTGTCACTGCTATAGCCACCATGAACTCCTATACTTTTGGTGGCAACCATATGCCCTTCTCCAGCAACACCAGGCAGCACAGGCAGCTGGCAGCACACATGGCAAAGCACCTGCCAGCACTGTCGGAAAAGGGCATGCAGGCAGTGTGGGTAGCTGGGACTGCAGGTGGTGGGAGAGCTTGCCAGTAGGCAGAGGAAAGCTACACATAGGGTTGCCAGGTCCCTTCGTCACTCGGGCAGGGGGATTTGGGGGGGTGTTCCAGGGGTGGGCAGGGTTTAAAGGGCCCTCCAGCTGGTCAGTGGGCCATGTGGGCCCCGCCGATCAGCTGAAGTCCTTTAAATCAGCCGGGGGGGTGGAGAAACTGCTCTTTTCCAAGGACAGCTCTTATCAGAACTATGGCTTGCCCAAGGTCATCCAGCCAGGATGCAAGTGGAGGAGTGGGGAATCAAACCCGGTGCTCCCAGATTAGAGTCCGCACACTTAACCACTACACCAAACTGGAAGGATCTGAGGGCAGGCGACAGAGGAGATGTGTGAGTAGGGAGCCATCGGCAGTGGGCCCTAACAGCGGAAACCATGAGCCCTAACAGCAGCCCCACCGCAGAGTGTGCTGATGCTGGCCATGAATATATGTGTTTCATATACTTATATAATCTGGTGCACTTTTCATGGGGAAGATGGGACAATGAGGAAATGCCCTTGAAACACAGAAGCAAAATTGGAGGGTTTTGTGACAAACAAGCGGGGATGAGAAATTTGGCAATACTCCTAGTCAACTTCACCCTCAGAAGGCCAAAATACATGGTGCAAAATCCACAAGTCAGGAAACTGGTCTCCAACCTGACTCGTGACTATATGTTTAAGCATGACCCACCTTTAAAAAGCTCTCCATTTCTACCTGTAAGTGGGGCACAGGGGCAGAATGGGCCTTGGGCTTCCCTCCCGCAGCACTTTTACCACCAGAAGCATCCGGGGGGGGGGCTGTTTCCCCCTGCCTCTGGTTTCACATGCCTGGAGATGGATGGTGCCAGAAGAAGGGATAACCCCTCCCCCCGGTGCTGTTTCCGGTGATGAAAATGCTGTGGGAGGGAAGCATGAAGCCCTGCCTCCCCTGTGCTCCATTTGCAGTCAAATGAAAAAGAGAGAGAGACTTTTTAAAGGGGAATCCAATTGAACATATAACTGTGAGTCAGGTTGGAAACCCATTTCCTGACTTGCCCATTCCGTATTGTGTATTTTGGCCCAGATGAAATATAACATTCTAACTTTGAAATTCTAACTTTACTCTGCTGTCACTGGTAAGTGTGAACTCCAAATTCTGCATTCTGGATGAATTATGCAAATAAATCCTTTGTTATTTATTAATATAACTTAATATAATTTATTTTGGCCTGTGAGTCAGGATTTTTAAACCATATGCCAGTCTGGAGCATCCAGGTCCAAGAATTAGGGGAGCAGAAGAGAGATGAAGTTCTGTAAGACTTTCTCCAACCATAAGAGCTAGAAATCTGACTTCAAGATGTACCAGGTAGCAGAGATAATGAGCACTTACAGAGCCATGACTCCAAACATCTTAAAACCCAACAGAAATGTTGTTCTCAACAAAAGTAAATAGACCACTTGGATGCAAAAGCCTCAAAGGGAAGTGAAAGGAAGGACATAGAATCAAAGTGAAGTTCTTGTTTTTGGAAAAGAAAAAAGAAGATTCATGAAAGGCAAGTGAGGAAAAGCAAGGACTTTTGAAACTTCACAATGCCGCCTGATTAAATGCAATTATCTAGGATTTACCAGAAGAAAGGTGTCCCTCCCTCTCTCTCTGGGTGTTGTTTATGTTAATGTTCTGTTAACTTTAGATGCTACAGTAGCCCTTCTGCAGACATAATAGTTGTGGATTCAAGATATACATTGCATTATTTGGGAGATCAACTTGTCCCATGGGGTTCAACTTAGATTCCAGGCATGGGTTCATGTGTCACTCCCCTGCTGCTAGCAGAAGACAGTTTCTTAACTCAACTTAGCACTTGCAACTCAGTCTGTGCCTAGCAATTATTGCATGCAATGTGACCTTCTGCAAGAATTATTCTAGAGTACAAGGCATTGGGTAGTGGTGGTCCCCCATTGAATTTGCTTGCAAAAAGTATAGAATCTGTAGTTCCTAATTGTGTCAGGATTATCTGTTAGGAGTTGAGCTAGATAAATGAAGGCACAATAGAACAGATTTCAGCAAAATGGTGATGAAAGGAGACCACAGGATTATGAATTTAAAAAATAGTATACACTCTACTAATGTCGAGAGGTTGACCTCGATTTGACTTTCTGGATGCAACCAAGGCTGTGAAACCTGTTTCCCAGGCTATCTTTTTGATGGCAATCAGCCTGTCTGGTAGAATTGCAATAGATGTGTAAATTAATAAAAGGAAATACATCAAGTGGGATGCATTGTAATGACGATACCAGAATACAAGCTGTTAAAAAGTGCAAAATGAATTAAATCTCACAAATGGTGTGACCAAGAAGGGAGACAATGCAATATTATTATTTATTATTATTTATTGAACCTATAACCCGCTCTCCCCAGGAACCAGGTACGGAGTGGGTAACATCCTTTGTAAAAACATTCAGTTCATAAAACTACTACATAGTTACAACAATAAATACAATAAAATACATAATAAATACTTCCCATTATACAGCTAAAAGATGTCGTGAATCTCAGGGGGAGTAAGGTATAGTTGTCTGATGAGAAGGAAAGGGGAGAGAGAGAAGGGGAGAGAGGGGGAAAGAGGAGAGGCCAAACCAAGATGGAAACCATCAAGATGGAGCCTGTCACTGCCCTCAACCATGTGCTTGGTGGAACAACTCTGCTTTGCAGGCCCTGTGAAGCTGTAACACCAGGTTGGAGCCAGGGCCAAAAAGGACAGCTGGATGCTCTTTGGGCCAGGGATCACCAGCAGATTTTGGTCACTAGAACGTAACGCTCTTTGGGGGTCATAACGGATTTGACATACCAGGAAAGGAAAGCTTTCAGTTGTAAGGTACATGATAAATCCAGCAATTGTCAAAGCTCCAGCCATTCACTGTACAACACTGCTGTGTTGAAGTCCCACTAATGCAACAGTCAGTGCTGGCAATGCGATACTGCTTGGAAACCCCATACAAACCACTCTGGGCTTCCTGAAGGGAGATGAGAATGCTGAGCTCACAATTATATTGCTCTTTGACATCAAACAGAGGAGCACCACCAAGTGAGACCTGTGAGATAATATGCTATGGAAGTCTGACAGCAGGGGCCTAGCTACAGGACCATATGAGTTGAGTCAGGTCAAAGCTCCCCCAACCCATCTTGCAGTTACACAGACTGTCAGAGGACTCAGTATATAAAATGCCCTATTGTACAATGCAGCTTGGGAACTCTTTGAAGGAGGAAGAAGGGCTTCTGTTAGCCAAATTGCTTCATTTCTTTAATAAAGATGGGGAATTATGAATCTTAAAATAGCAATTGGCTTTAAGGGAGCAATGACCTGTGTATACCAGAGTTTAGTTTATTCAGATTCCCAGAAATAGACCAGGAGGCTATATATTAAATATGATTTCTTTTACTAGAAGATTCAAACGTACATACAATCACAATAAAACAATAACACACTCAAATATCACAGAGCTAGGAAATTAGATAGAATAGTACAGCGACTATTCTGCTTTCTGGCCGCTGCTTATTTCTGGCACCAGGGAGGTTGATCCATCTCCTGTAGGGATGCAGGGGTGCAGAGTACTGGGTGTCCATGAGTCTACGTCTTGCTGACACACTGCTTCCTGGCGGGGCTTCCCTTGGCTGGGCATGTTTCTACAGTCGAGGAGGTTGGCACCATCATCAGGCTACCACACAGTTCAGTCCCTGGCACATGTATTGCACAGTTCAGCTTACAGCTATAGTCTATAATTGCAACGCATGGCTCTTGCAGGACAACATCTACCTTCCCTCCTGCACCATTTTCCTTAGCGGAAATGGCACCAATGTGAGCTGTTAGCCCTGCTGTTGGGCTCTATGGAGCCTAGCAAGGGAAAATGTCATAGGAGGGAAAGCAGACAGTCCCCTGCCTTTGCAATGCACCCAAGCTGCATTGGGCAATAGAGGACTTTCTAAGCTGATTCACCCAATAATATGTGACTAAATTGGGATCAGGGGTTGATCGGTAGCCTGTGTAATTGCTGTGGTACTGAATGTTATGTCTGGATATGAACAGTCTTCCACTCTGGCTTAACTGCTGCTGGAGGCATGCCTGGACTTGTCTGGCAGGCCTCCTAGAGAGACCATGGAGAGGCATGTCTGGGCTTTTCCGGGCAGTCTACCTAGTTAGAGCTTGAAGACCCAGAACAAAGGCAGGCAGGATCCTGGAACCTGCCTGCAGATTGGCCTCTGAGGACAGCCAGCCAATCTGGAGCCTGGAGGCCATTTGAACTCACCAACTGCATGGGGGCTGGGAGTAGCTTAGGTGTATATAGTTAGGGCAGTTGCCCCATGTGAAGCATTCCTGTTGAGATGCAATATACTGCTGCTTGCTGAAATTGCTATGCCTTTGCCTCTGCCCTGTTAAACCCACTATTTAACACTGAGGGCATATGCTTCTGATAGCTGGCACCGGCCAGCAGTCTAGCTGCAGTATTTTGCACTAGTTGCAGCTCCCGAACACTTTTTAAAGGGTACACTCAAGTAGTGTGCATGGCAATAATCCAGTCTAGATGTAACTAAGGCATAGATCACTGTGGCTAGATCTGATTGACCTAGGAAAGACATAGTTGATGTGCCAGCTGGAACTGGGCAAAAGTTCCCCATGCCACAGCAGCCGCAGCAGCCACCTGGTTTTCTAAGGTGACCACTGTGTCAAGCAGCACTCCCAAGCTGTGAACTTGGCCTTTCAAGGGGAGTATAACCCAAGACAAGGGATATCTGAAATCTCTGGTCTGCCCTCTTTCTACTAAACCATAGAACCTCTGTTTTGTCAGGATTAAGTTTCAGCTTGTTCACCCTCATCCATCCCATTACTGACTCCAAGCACCAGTTCAGAACATCAACAACATCCTTGGAATTTTGTGGAAAAGAAAGGTAGAGCTGGGTATCATCCACATATTGGTGACATCACAACCCATATGTCTTGATAAACCCTCCCAGTAGCTTCGTGTGGATGTTAAACAGCAAGGGGGATATGATGGAGCCCTGTATCAACCCACAGATCAATGACCATGGGTCAGAGCAGGAATTTCCCAACACTATCTTTTGAGACCAACAACCCAGATAAGAACTTGAAACACTGTAAAATGGTGATCCTTTGTCCCAGTGATGAGAAGTGGCCCAATAGAATACTATGCTCAATAGTACCAAAGGCTGCTGAGCTATCCAGAAGAACTAGCAGGTCACATTCCCCACATTTCCCCTGTCTACTTCTGCCAAAGCAGTCTGTTTCAAATCTTAGCCTGAAGCTAGATTGAAATGGATCCAGAAAAATCATTATTTCCCAAGAATCCATGGAGCTTAGAGGCAACAATTTGCTCTAGCACCTTTCCCAAAATGGAGGATTGGAAGAATTAGTCCCTTCTGGGTTGTTCCTCAGAATTGTTACCCTTCATTTAACTGTTATTCCTGCCTGTTGGCATGCATATATGGATTGGACCTTCATTGTCCATTTGTATATTCCAGGCCCTGCTCCACACTATTCCTCACTTGGCTAGTCATAAAAGCATGAGCCACTATGGTTCTAGCACAGGGGTCTCCAACCTTGTCTAGTCCGTGGACACTTTTGGAATTCTGAGAACACTGAAGGGTCTCCATCACCAAAGCAGCTGGAGACGATCACAAAAGTATTGGGAGGTTCTAACTCAAATGTCCTCCTATGAGGGAGGGAGCTATTTCTGAATTCTTGCTCCCTTGCAGACACAAAAATGATGCCTACTGGTCTCTTCCAAAGCACCTCCTGTCTTAGTGTAGTGGGGGAAAGTCACAATTGACAGGAAAGAGATGCTCTGAGGAAGAAGGAATTCAGAGCCAGGAAACGCATTGGTGGGTTCCATGGACACCACCATTCCCTGGGCATATCCTAACCCCCCTACTTAATAGCTACAGCACTCTGGACCTCTTCTGGAATAGCTAGGCTAAAGTGGAAAAGACAACAGCCCCTCCTCTAGAGAAGCATTAGAGCTCTTTTGGGAACACCCGAACCCAATCAGGTAATTGCCAGTATTATAAACGGGGAGAACTTTTAGGATTTTCTCCCCAAGAGTTGTCTGAGCAAGCTCATAAACATCAAGTTTATTCTGAATCAAATTATGCAAAATGAAGTTAGACCTAGTGCCAGAAATATTTTTACTTAACCTACTTCCGGATGGTATAAATTATAACGACAAATATGTCATATTATACATAATAACGGCAGCAAGGATCTTATGGGCAAAGTATTGGAAACAAGAGATTACCCCAAAACGAGAGGAAGTGATAAAAAAGTTGATGGAAATAGCGGAAATAGACAAGTTAAATTTAATGCTACAAGGGAAACATGAAGAACTGTTTGAGCAGATATGGGCGGGACTGTATACATGGTTGAAAAATGTATAAATGACTCGAAGATGTATGTATATTTGAGAACTTTGTTTTATAAAAAATCAATAAATAAAACTTTAAAAAAAAGAGTTCATACATCATTAAAAAAATAGTGTTTGAGAGTGCTGCTCAGAGAAGTGTTCACTGATTGCTGACTGGAATGCAAACACTTCCCATTGTATACAGAACTGGCCATAGACAGCAAAAGTGAGGGAGTCTATGTGCACTGAATACCTTTCTGCAGCCTGTTGTTATGTATCAGTTGCCTTTGTAGGTGCTGCTAATACATATTGGTTGCAAGAATGTTGTTTAAAATAAAAGCACTGGCACTGACTCACCAAGCACTGCATTTGTGGCCCAGGCTTGGACTGGGCTAGGAAGACAATGCAGGCTGCTGCTAGCCAGGTGGAGCATGTGGTAAGAGGGGGAGGGTTGTTCCCATCAGCATTTTCCTGGTCAGAGGCCAAAGTCATCTGGGGGCCAGATGGGGGCAGGAAATCTTAGGATGGGCCATGACACAATATTCATATCTTCCTCTATATAAAGTGTCACTGCCAGGTGCCCAACCTCTTGAATTTTTTGGGATCTCCCACCCTCATTTCAATTGTTACAGGATATTGTCTGTTATAGTAAAATCTTTGTCATAGCTGCAATGTTTCAGGCATTGGGATGGATTTTGAGGGAGAAGGATGGATCTGAGTGCCCACCTCCCCTGCCTGGGGACTCCCTTAAGGGATCTTGGGTGTAGAGCCATTAAGCTGAATGCTCAACTCAGGGGCTGTCAACTGGCTCTCACTACTAGGTGGCAAAAGACCACACAGTGGCCAGCACCCATGTGGTCCCCACTGGTTTACCACTCCACAGTTACCCCCCCCCCCCGCAGCAAGCAGCTGAGGGGGATGGGTTTCATCGGACGCCAAGTGGATCATCCAATGTGGGGTCCATTCTCATGCTGCGCCAAGACTCCTTTGTCTTTACATAATAAAGCTGTGGCTGTTTTCCTTCCCACAATTTGGGCATTTGGTCTGTTCTTCTACACGCTCACTCTGCACTAGGCCATGGGCCAACAATACAACACTTTATTCATTTACCTTGATGAAGGTTGTGTGTTTGAACTACAGTGGACTTAAAAACAAACCAAAAAGCAAACTTCACTTTGTTTTCTTGATTCCGGACGAACACAGCATTTGCTCCTGTTGTCATCGTCTGAGGTGCAGTCGCCCTTTTTTGCTCATATTACACACAAGCACACTTGCAGCGACTCTGATCCATACCTGTCATATCTCCTATGAGCCACTTATCTCGGCAGAATACTAAGCCGGTCCCTTCGATACCTTAAGGGTAGAACATTTTGCACGGTTGGAGGGAAGACGACATTCCAGGTATATTGAGTTTGATGTCACAGTTTTTCAGAGAAGCCATGCTGGAATAAGTGATGCTCCTCAGCAGGTAAGAGAAAATGCCTAAAGGTAAAACTTTGCTTAGGGGAGTCAGTGAGATTCTGCCGGGAGAGAGACTAACTGCCGCTTGACAGGTTTGCGTCGAGAAACAATGTACTGGGGAAACTACTAGCACTTTGAAAGACATGCACATCAATGTGATGCGCACACCAGATGTGTACACTCCTCAGGCGAGCCTTGGTAGACTGATCAGGAGGTTCCTTGCCAGGTGCACACCTCTTAATATTTGACTCCTCGAATGTGTGATGTGGCAGTTCACATAAACTTTTGCTCACAATGCTAGATGTGGTGGGAGGAACTGACCATACCGTTGCACTATGAGATAATACAAGAAGGGGTATACTTCTATTACTGTGTCTATACACCTGGAAAAGCTTCCTTTGCTAATTTCCCATCTGCTGGATAGCTGAGACAAGGTGTGACTGAACCTGGAAGACCTGGATTAAAATCTTCCCTCCACTCGGACTCTTTAGGTGTCGTTGAGCAAGTCTTTCATAGCCGTGTTATAGAGGACTGAGGGAGACTTGTGAATGAGTCCTCTGTTTTTATTTGGTAAATATCAGCTTGGAGGAGGGGGTTGGATCAGGGTTGTGGGAAGGGGGTGTAAGCCTTTTCTCTACCAGTTTCCTACCTTCTTCTTGCTCTCTCACTCTGTCTCTGTCTCTCTGTCTCTGTCTCTGTCTCTGTCTCTCTCTCTCTCTCTCTCTGTCTCTCTCTCTCTCTCTCTCTCACACACACACACACACACTCTTGGGTGAAATATAGAAGCAATCAGTACATTTTCCCCAACATGGCGAATATCACCCTGCTGTGGAGGGGGCATTCTTGGGAACTAGCACAGAAGAATAGGGTTAAAATACCTACCTTGTGTCCCCATTGAAATCACTGTCATCCAGATGGCTGCTATTTACTAGTATAAAAAATGCCTTGGAAGGATCCATTTCTGGAGTCACAGCAGTTTCACTCCCAGCCTTCTTCCCTCCCCTACCCTACAATAAGACTGAGCTACCTTACAAGGCTATTGAAAGGATAACTGAGGTAATGTAACAGGTCTTTTGATCACTCGAAATGCACGATATAAATGCTACTATTACTACTGCTGAATCCCACAGATATTACTCATGTGTTATTATTAGACATGAATGAGCACTTCCTGAGAAATCTTTTGTGGTCTTATTGAACCTTTTTTAAAAAAAAAACTTTTCTCAAAATTTCTCCCATGTCTCATCCAAGGATGACCTGCAGATATGCAGTGCCCAATCCTCAGAACTTTCAATAGCCACCGAAGCTCTTTCGGCTTCTCTTCAACCCCCTCAGATGCAGAGTTTCCAATTTCTTTACTGGCCTCTGCTCTTGTGCCTTTAAAAACAGTTTGAATTGCAGAGATCATCAAGTGTTAGAGCTTGTTGCAAGAGGTTTTACCAGCTGTTCTGCAGATAAAATTATTTGTTAGAAACACATACTTGACAAAATTGGACGAGACTGAAGTTGGTTCCTTATTCCCAGTTCCTTATTCATTCCTTATTTGGGTCTTATTCATGAATTCATACATAAACAGTGTGGAGAGTTTGAAAGCTCTGAACCCCAAAATAAGATCTGGACCCCCAAACTTCATACACCCCTATGTTCAGCGAACTCCCCCCTTCGAGGGGATATATGCTATGTCCCAGAGGTCATTTTGTAGAAAAAGAGCTAGGGGAACTCATTAGCATAACTCATTAGCATATGCCACACACCCTGACATCAGGGGCCCGGAGGTGGACCTGCAAGGCCAGCGGGAGTGCGAGGAAGCCCTGTCAAGGCCCTCCCTGCCCCCAGGCAGGCAGGGGTGGGGAGAGGTGGGGAGGAAGCAACTTACCCTCCCTCTTCTCCTGCCTCCTCCTGGCTGAATGAGGGCTGGAAGCGGGGCGGTCGGAAGCAGGGGGTGGGGCTTCGTCATGTGCCCCGCCCCCTGCACCTCACCCGGGGGAACGCATTCCCCCCCGAAATGACCTCTGCTATGTCCTGGTCCAAAGCGTGTTTCTTGCGCCAGCTACTCCAAAGTGAGGCAACCCAAGACAATCACACAGGCAGATACTGGGGCCAAGCTGTACCCCAATACAATCTTTGGACCACCCCAAAGGACTCATCCCCATGCTCTGGAGACCGTCCCCTGCAAGGTGACATACAGTGATGCCCGGTCCAAATACTGGTTCCGGAACCACAGGCTTCCATCTCAGGTGCATGCAAGAACCGCGTATTTTTAAAAAAGTTTTGAATCAGGAACTGGTTTGACTGTTTGCCCACTACACCCCGGAATAAGGTTTGGACCACCACATCTCATACATCTCCATGTTCAGTGAACTTTCCCCTTCAAGGGAACATATGCTGTGTCCTGGTCCAAAGCGTGGTTCTTGTACCAGCTTCTCCAAAGTGTGGTGCCCTGCAAGATGACATACAGTGACATACAAACACTGGTTCTGATGCCACAAGCTTCCATTCAGAGTTCCTCCCAGAGGCCTGTATTTCAAAGAAGATTTGAATAAGGAAGTGCCCTCTGCACCCAAAATGAGGTTTGGACCGCCACACTATATACACCCCCATGTTCAGTGGACCCTCCCTTTTGAGTGGGCATACACTGTTTCCTGGTCCAAATCATGGTTGTTGTGCCAGCTGTTCCAAAGTGCAGTGCCCCCAGGACAATCACACGGGCAGACACTTGGGCCAGGCTGCACCCGAAAACAATCAGACCACACCAAATGACACATCAGTACACACTGGAGACCGTCCCCTGCAAGAAGACATATAGCAGCACCCGGTCCAAACTCTGGTTCTGGCAGCACTTGCTTCTATTTGGGTTTCAACCAAAAGGCCTTTATTTCAAAGGTGATTGGAATAAGGAACTGGTCAGACAGCTTGCCCTCTACACCCCAGAATAAGGTTTGGACTACCACATGTCAAGCCCAAAAGAGACAATAATATGACACCACTAATGGTCACATACAGCTCTCAACTCAAAACATCAACACATCATCAGCAACTTACAGCCTCTACTGGATAATGACACTACTCTTTCAGAAGTACCGGGGGGGGGGACCGTTTCTAGTGCACAGACAGCCCCCCAATCTCAAACAACTTCCCACTCACAATAATACAGCATCTTATTTGAACATGGTACTGGTACCAGAGCTTTCAACAAAGCCAGATGCCAACTTTGCTGCCACATACACCCTGAACATGCGGGTATATGAAGTGTGTAGGTCAAAATCTCATTTTGGGTACAGAGGGCACTTCTCAAATCCTCTTTGAAACACAGGCCTTTGGAAAGCACTCCGAATAGAAGCTTGTGGCCACAGAACCAGTGTTTGGACTGGGCATCACTGTATATCATCTTGCAGGGGACAGTCATCAGAGTGTGGGGATGTTTCAGTTAGGGTGGTCCAAAGATTGTTTTGGGGTGCAGCCAGGCCCCACTGTCTGCCTGTGTGACTTCCCAGGGGGCACCTCACTTTGGAGCAGCTGGCACAAGAACCACACTTTGGACCAGGACACAGCATAAGTCTCCTTGAAGGGGAGAGTTCACTGAACATGGAGATGTATGAGATGTGGTGGTCCAATCCTTATTCCGGGATGTAGTGGGCAAACAGTCAAACTAGTTCCTTATTCAAATCTTTTTTTTGAAATACGGGGTTCTTGTGTGTACCTGAAATGGAAGCCTGTGGCTCCAGAACCAGTGTTTCGACTGGGCATCACTGTATGTCATCTTGCAGGGGACAGTCTCCAGAGCATGGGGATGAGTCCTTTGGGGTGATCCAAAGATTGTTTTGGGGTACAGTTTGGCCCCAATGTCTGCCTGTGTGATAGTCCTGGGAGCACCTCACTTTGGAGCAGCTGGCACAAGAACTGCACTTTGGACCAGGACACAGCATATATCCCCTCAAAGGGGAGAGTTCGCTGAACATGGGGATGTATGAAGTTTGGGGGTCCAAATCTTATTTTGGGGTTCAGAGCTTTCAAACTCTCCTCAGTGTTTTTTGATGAATTCATGAATAAGACCCAAATAAGGAATGAATAAGGAACTGGGAATAAGGAACCAACTTCAGCCTCCTACAAAATAGTCCATCACGAAAGTGATGGCCTCTCTACTTGTGTTCCTGGATTGTTTTGATCATATGGAGACTGTGTTGTTCTGAGCACCTCAGTGTGATCTTGCTGGTACTTGGTCTGTGCAGCTCAGTGCTACGTGGTATGTGCAAATGTCTTTGCCGCATTCCTAATTTGCCTCCTCCTTGTAGCATTGGTGTATCTGGCTCGACATTTGCCAAGAGCTTTCTTGGGGGCAGTAAGAGGTGAGAGGTGTGAGGGGGAGTTGGTGTGAGGGAGTGGTGATGGGGTGGACATTTCTTCGGGTTCATGAGGGAGGCACACATCAAAATGTCTCCTAGAAATATTCTTTACTATCTCCCCATAAACATTCATACCCTGGCGCTGCTCCTACACCTGACAGACACCGGCCTGTCTGGTGTTGGGTGGGGGGGATTGTATTTAAAGGCATTGGGGAGGCTGGGCCAGCAGCAGTGCTAAGGCAATCCTCCCCAGCGGCTGTAAGCACCTCACCTCTGTCCAGTGTAGGAGGAGTATTAGAAGCCACTGTGGAGGTGGGGCTGCACTTGACAGACAACCGCCTGTTAGGTGTAGGAGGTGGGGGGAGTGTGTTGGAAGCCATCAGAGAGGCTGGGCCAGCAGCTTTGCTTCACCTCACAGGTGGTTCTTGGCCACTCCTGATTTCCTCAATTGTCTTTAGCTCTGTGCAGTCCCCTGTAACTGTTGGGGTTTTTTTACCGCAGAACACTGAGCTCTGCAGCTGACCAATCAGAGAGTGGGGGGTGCAGAGAGGCAGCTGCCTGGCAGCTGCATAGGAATCAATGAGGGGAGCATCTTTTCCCCTTTTTGACCCAGTTAGGGGTCAGATTTCTAAAAATCCCTTCTTAGCGAGCACCTATGCCACAGTAGGAGTGCTGTCTCCAAATTTGGTGTCTCTAGGTCCAGCAGTTTGGCCTGGGCATTGATTTTACAATGAGGGGACTTTCATATATTTCAAAGTTCCCTTATATTAACAATTCCCTCATAGGGGAAAACTAGCACAGCATGCATTGGACTAGAGTAGAATCTTTATGTGCTTTGTGGGAAGGTTTTGGTTTTTTTTAAAAAAAATGGGAATAAAAAGTGTGCCATTTTACTAAGTGTGAAGCAAAGACAGATGACTTACTTAGAAGTCTGGTAGCACCTGAAAAACTCAGTGGCAAATCTTGCGAGGAGCTGATTGGAATTGTCCCAGACCATGATGCTCCAAGCCACCAGAGATTGTAAAGTGTTTGAAATTTAAGGGTTTCTCATATCCACCTGGAATGACTGCACCTGGTGTTGTTTTGTGTTTTTTAAGTGGGAGAGTTATGTCATGTCTCAGAAAGCTGTAGTTTTGGAGACACTTCCAATACGATGCTGAAGAGTAGGCTGGTCTGTGGCATTAATGACTGGAGGATTCAGAGATGCTTACTGGCAGAATCTATTTTAGACTTGAAGAAAGCTCTTGATGTTACACAAGGCAGGTGGCAGCTGAGCATGCTTTAGGTTTGCAAGGAAGCTCTAAGCCATCCAGGATGCACAGGTACACCTGCTATGCTCTATGCTGCCCAAATCAGTCCCTGTGACACCACGGGAATGAGAAGAGCACTCTTTATATGTGTAGAACTAAAACATGAGTTCAGTGGTGAGTCTGTTATATATGGGCTGCAGTCACACACACTAAATAACCCACTTTCAATCCACTTTCAGTGCACTTTCCAACTGGATTTTACTGTGTGAACTGGCAAAACCCAGTTGGAAAGTGCATTGAAAGTGGATTATTTAGTGTGTGTAACCACAGCCATAGAGTTCCCAGTTTTCCACAATAATTCTCCCATGGAAATGTAAAGAGTGGAATAGAGACAGACCTCCAAAAAACTTTATTGCTCCATCTATGACTGGCTTGACCATTATGCAAACCTTGGGGATTACCAGCATGGTCACTAATGGACCATTCTGTCAAGATTTTGAGCAGCACCAAAAAGGTGAGAGGAGCCTCCTCTACTAGTTTTAAGGGAAGCTTAGCATTAACTGGCTTCTAGAGTTTCCATATCTGTTGACTCTGGTCTCCTGTTGTTGCCATGATGGAATATGGAGGGCTCTTGAAGAGATTGTGTATTTTAACTTCTATGGCCCCCATCACACAGGAGGATTAGATCCACAAGAGGGACGGATTGGGGGCACATTAAGTGGGCACAATCACACTGCAACATCTGGGAAGTGGCGCGCACCCGTCCCCGATCCATCTCTTCCAGCCGAAGATACGGATTAAAAAAAACCCTAGAAAACACTAGTGCCTACCGGAAAATCCACTGCAGGGATGGCCGTCTGATCGCCAGCGCGCCTGTCTCTCCTGAACCATGCGAGGTCCTGCCGAACTGCACATGCACATGCATGCACAGCGGGCTTGCCTCACTCTCCGGACCGTGGCTCCCTCCCAGCATCTGATCATGCCGTACCTTTCCCCCCAGTGTGACTGGGGCCTACATTGCTCATTTTGAATGCCCAATAAGTAAAATGTCAATTCTAGCCTTTTCATTTTTCTCTGTATTGAATGTGTGCGTGCATACTGAAGTCATAGTTTGCCAAGGGCATGAACAAACTTTGAGCTGACCCTAATCCTATCCAGATACAGAATAGAGAGAAAGGTAGCAAAACAGTGTTAGTCAAGAAAGCAGGACTGGGCAGGGACCGGAAGTGAGGTACGGTGCAGCGACGGGCGGTTTCTCTGCTGCTCCGAGATGCCCAATCCTTCAACGCTCTTTTCAGGGGGGCCTGGACTCTGGGGGAGGGAGCTTTGTTGCGGCCCCTCCCACTCCTGGCAATGGGGGGGTGTCCGCTTCTGCCCTGAAGTGGGAGCGTGCCATGGAACATGAACGCCATGCTCTGCACAAGCCGCAACCATCCGCCTTTTAACTTTCTTTTTTGTGGATATATAATCTCTACAGTATTGGCCACAGCAGCAGAATGCAGAAGAGGAGGAATTTGAATTAGGATATGGTTTTGTGAGTACGCTTATTTCTAACTATAATGGTTGAGATGACGCTTTTCAAGTTAGCTCGATCTTTTAAGCCCAAAATAGAAGTAATCAGCGGCCAGAGAAGGAACAGGAGAAAGAATCGTAGTGGATGTTTTTCTTTTTCTCTCGGGGTCAAAAACTTTGCTGTTAAGGACTCACATTTGTGATTGATTTACTAGAAGGCTATTGAAAGTGGACTTATTTAAAGTGAAAGTAATTATATCTTTAAAATAGCATCCCCAGATGGGTTGGAGGTGGAGGATCTGGACGACAATATGCTAGTGTGTGAACTTACTCTGGAGCAATTCTTAAAGTTGTGAAGAGATGGAATACAAAAAGGTATTGAGGAAGCTTGCGTGAATGTGCTTGGAAATGAATGTGCCATGGAAAATGAGGTGAAAAATGATGAAGAATGGATACATGACATGCAGAATGTTAAGGAACAACAGGCTTGTTGCTGTAAAGAGTTCTTTACTGATACTCAGTTTGCACCATCAATAGAAATGGAAATGAAGATGATAAGAACGTTCTATCCAGAGACAGAGCCAAAAAAAAGAAGTTATAAAAAATTTCTGGTAAGGAAGGGAGAAATAAAAAGAAAAAAAGAGACCAAGACGAGGTGTGCAGAAAGACAAGTCTGAAAACATAACCTGGGACACAGTTAGGTGGGAACATGGAAGAGACAGCTCAGGAACAAAAATCTACACAAAGGAAGAGAAAAGGCATGTGGACTCAAGGAGGCAAAATAAAAAGAAGAAAAAGAGATTAAGGCGAGGTGTGTGGAAAGGCAAGATTAAAAACATAACCAGGGATATAGCCAGGTGGGAACATGGAAGAGAGAGCCCAGGAACAAAACTTCATACACATAAAGAGAAAAGCCATGTGAACTCATTGAGGCAAAAAAGTATACTTCAGATTAATAGGGGGAAAAAATTAAGATATATGAAGGTTGATTGGTTTTGCATATATATGATATATTGGAAAAATGAATTTGTGGCTTCTGTTGTAAAATAATTTTTTTTTTAACCATAATATTTTATTGTATTTTAACTTAGAACATAACAAAAAAATACAGGTTCTCAAACAACATTTTTTCATGTAAATGTCAGTGAGTATACAGACTTCCAAGTTAACTTAATCAAATACTGATAGAAGTTTGCTAGCTTATTAATAACAACTGTTGTAAAATAATGAATGGGGTTTAATTAGGGAAACAGAAAGTTATTGATTGGTTCTGCCGATTTTTGCTATATTGAAAAAATGAATTTGTGGCTTTTGTTGTACCCCAATATCGGTGATGTGGTTATGTGTTTAAATTATGTATTTAGTTATTTATGTATGGCGGGTGATAGGTATTTTGGTATAGAAGTAAGCTTTTTAATAAATGTGGAAAGAAAAATAAGGAATGGGGTTTAATCAGGGTTATAGAAAGCTAGTGATATGAATTAAATAGCTAGATAGGATGTTATGTTTTTGTTAAATGGTGAAAGAATTAATTTTTAAGGTTGAGGGTAGAGGCACTGTTATTGTAAGTGATTTACGTTTATGGTTTTGAAAGCTGTGAAAATTAGGATTTAGATAGAAATGACAGGAACAGGGAATATAATTTAAAGTTAGGATGTAATATGCTGTATGTGGATATTACCCCAAATGGAATTATTAATATATCTGCGTGACCAAAAGGAAATCTTGACAAATATAGTAGAAAAGATAGACATAGGGAATCTTCGATATATGAGAGTGAAAAATAGCAGAATGAATAAGTTGTGTCTAGTCAAAATATGGTAAGTTATGAAAGCTCCATCTAGAGAAAATAACCCTGGTAGTGAATTTGATAATCAGAACCTTAAGATTTAAAAGATGATAGACAAGAAATGTTTGTGTATTTTTATAACTTTTTAGTGGAAATTGTGAGAACCTTACACAGAGAGATTAAAGTCTATAGAGAATTGTTAAAAGAATTAATATAAAAATCAAGTTAAAACTTATTAGGATAGTTGTTATATTTAAATGTTATTTGAGTCTTTATTTTGTATCTTTAAGAGTTAAGTGTATGTTGCTGTATCTAGATAATATTTCTTAGGGGATATTGGTACTTATATCATTTTTCAGGTTATATGTGATGTATGTTTGGCATTTTGAAAACCCAATAAATAGATTATTAAAAAAAAGAAAAAGAAAGCAGGACTGAACTGTTCAGAGAGCTAGTTTGGTGTAGCGGTTAGGAGTGGGGTATTCTAATCTGGAGAACCAGGTTTGATTACCCACTCCTCCAGCTGGGAGTCCTTGGAACAGACACAGTTCTCGAAAGAGCTCTCTCAGCCCCATCTACTTCACAGGGTGTCTGTTGTGGGGAGAAGAAGGGGAGGTGATTGTGAGCCACTCTGAGACTCCAAGTGAAGGGTGGGGTATAAATCCAACTCATCTTCTTCTTCTTCAAATAGCAGCGATACACCACATTTATTCATTCATTCATTTTCCCCCAATGAGGAACCAAAAAGGCTTCACTTGTAATTTACTTGTCGCAGTGTGAGCAAAGCATTCACATGTGCACAATCCTAGTGTATAATTGTATTACTTTAAGTCGATAAACAGCTATGGCTAACCAAAATTATGTTCCTTCCTCCAATCTGAAGAAAACAACCTGGAGACAACTGACAGGTTAGCAGTTGTCCAACAGGGACCAAAATATGTGTGGGAATAAACAGGGGCTGTTTCCACACCAATTTTTTTCCATGTTTCAGCCCCCTGGCTGGTGTGGGTTTCTTTCATGTTTCCACAAAAGGGGTGTGTGTTTGTGTGTGTGAAAAAATGTACTTCATTTAAAACCTGTAAAAAAAATTAGTATTTTCTGGGCGGGATGCTATCTGCAGGAGCAGCTTGCTGCGTCTGAAGGGGAAATTGTAGGACTTTGGTGAAGAGCTAGTCAGTTACTGGTCAATTAGCCTTTTCCTTTGTTGATGACCATAAGGGGCAACAATTAGCATAATTGCCAACAATTAGCATAACAGAAGAAAACCACCTGCCATTTAGAGAGATGGAAGGGAAATGTTTGAAGCTCTGCAAATATGAAGTTTTTTTAAAAAAAAACTTTGATAAAGGTATTGCATTATTCCTATCCATTATTGCTCATGAGGAAGAGAAGGACCACCCACAGCTCACCCTGATTTTGAGGGAGGGGATCATTGGAGGTGTCTGCAAATATGTGGAGGGCTTTTTAAGAAAAGTTTTTAAAGGTGTTGAGTTATTTCTGTGCAGCACAGCATTACCCATTATCCACAATTTTCTTTTTTTTAAAAAAAAAGGATGGGCAGACTCTTCTGAGGGTCATGTGATCACAGAACTGGGGGTGGAATTTAATGCATATCAGGTGTGAAAGAGAAACCACCACTAAAAATGGAGAGAAAACAGATTGCTGTGGGCTGTTGGAAATCTCTGTTGCAAGGGCAATTTCACACAGAATTGCATCAGCAACCAGACTACTATGAAAAATCACCCTGGTGTGGAAGCAGCCATGGGGGGGGGGGGAAATTGAAAGGAAGAAGGGAGTCCCCAGCCAGGTGAAGATGCTATGACAGAAGAGCTGTAAGATTGGCTGGTTGACTTTGTAAAATTAGCTGGTTGACATTGCGGAAGGGAGAAGCAAAGAGACGGGGGAGTGGATAGAAAGATATGTAGGGTCAATTCAGGAAGGGAAGCAGAATGGGAGAGAGAAAAGGCAGTGCAAATGGCTGAATTTGGTCCAGAACTAGGATCTGCAATGGCGTTGGGATATCCTTTGAGTCAGGCTGCCTATGAGACCCCATCGGTGTAAGGGTCAGGATCTGAGCAATAGGAGAGTTCAGACTTTTTGTTGTAGAAGGACACCAGAGAAGAGTAGCTAGATGACATAATGGGGTAAGGAGATACGTCCAGATGTAGGTCATTGAATTAACTTGGGTATCAGGCATGACTCAGACCAGTTGACATTCCTGGGCTATTGACTGAGTTAACAGGAAAATCTACATTGTGAATGCCATTCTGAGAGCCTTGGTTGTTGTTATCCTTTGTAGGGCCACACAAAAAAAGATCCTTGATTAACATGCCAAAGGAGTTCTCAGGCAGCCAAGCTACTTCTCCATGCAAATGCATTGAGAGGCTCTTCCTTGATGTCAAAATGGAGATATTCATCTGACATAGGAAGGTCAGAAGATCAATAGAACGCAGACAACAAACAAGTCTCAGTGAGGGGATCCCTCGTTGCAAAAGTTAAGTTGTCCAAAGCTGCAACAGATGAAAAGAAGTCTCCAATGGAATGGATATGGCCCTACAGCAGATTGACTAACTTTTTTTCATTTTGGAGGAAGACACAACGACGATTAGCCAGTCCCCTACAGGAATAGTAGGTGCTGGATATGCCTGAGACAAGGTCATCTAGCCCAGCTGTTCCATTCAAAAATACACAGGGAAAAATTGAATGAGAACTATAAGGCAGAGATCCACACAGCTGCCATGTAAAGGCAAAGACGAAGGGTATACTATGGCTTAGATCCAAATTAAATACTCCCATAAAAGAAGGAAAGGAATGATTCTCACAAATTCCCTCTCACTGTTGCAAAGCCCCGATTTGTCCATCATGCTGTTCTTGAGGATTCCCTGTCCCTCAGGACCAGTGATTTGCAATGGGAAAAGGGGAGGCAGGAACTTTTTGTTCTACTGAAAGAAGTGCCTTCCATTAGTTCAAAATTTAGTCTGGATCTAACCCCATGTTTAATACTGGCCCCGGTCACACGGGAGATTTTGGCCCGGAAGAGGGACAGATCGGGGGCGCAGCAAACGGGCGCGAGCACACCGCAACATCTGGGAATCGGCTTGCACCCGTCCCCGATCCGTCCCATCAGGCCAATAACGTGATGTATAAAAGAACCACCCCCAGAGGAGGACTTACCTGGGACGCCACATCAAGCGCGGCCGTGGGATCGCTGGCGCGCTCTTCATTTGTAGCAATCCCGGCTCCAGGTTGAACCGCGCATGCTCACACATACGCAGTTCAGCTGCCTCACTTCCCTGTCAGTGGCTTCCCCCCGGCATCTGATCATGCGGGGGAGGAAGTGAGCGGTGGCTCAGGGGATCTATGTGATCCCGCCACCGTGTGTCTCTTTTGGTGCAGCTTTAAAAAGCCGCACTTTGCCAGTGTTCCCCCCCCCCCCGTGTGGCAGGGGCCTCCGTTAGAAAAACACGCACAAAGAAACCCGACTGCAAGTGGAAGTTAACGGTTAATGTTAATGGACAAAGCATAACTACAGAAGTGGATGCAGGAACTGTCTATGAACAATAAAGCCACTGAGAGGTATTGTGGGGCACAGAGCACTGTGCCATAATTTGGAGCATGAAAATGGCCATCCATACATATACAGGGCCAAAAGTCCCAGTGAGAGGTACTGTGAAAGTAGAAATTTAACAGCTGGAGGCCACACAAGCAAAGAAGGGGTATAACCCTTGTTTTGTTTGTGTTACAGTTCACAAGGCTTCAGGCCAGGTATCCATTTTGCTGCAAAATGTTTCATGCTCTGGGATTTTATGCTGTCTTGTGCTTTGGAGTTTAAATGCGTTTTTATGCTCTGGTTTCTCTTGGCTGTGTTTTTAATGGTTGTTAATTTTAACAATTCAAAGCTAGTATGATTTTGTCTTTTTTATTTTGTGGGCTGCCGTAAGCAGGACTCTGAACAGGTGGCATGTAAGTGTTTTATATACATAAATAAAGCTCGGAAATGCCAAGCCTCGTGTCCCCCAGGAGGATTCTTGACATGCTGTCTGAATGAACATTATCCACTAGGTGGCAACAGGCAAGAACAAATGCTGCAAACACTAGTTGCTGTTTGTCCCAGGAGATGCTAGAGTTGTGAAGTTCTCATAGAACTGGTCAACCTGTGTCTGAGCTGCAGTGCTTCAGACTGCAGATGGGAGTTCACACGGTTGAATGCTTTCTCCATACAGAATGTTCCCTGCACATAGAAACGAGGTGCTTCTGAGCTAGCCTTCTACCCGACGTGCAACTTCCTATAGGCAGAGAAATTTTCATTTGTATGATGTAGAGATAATAATCATTATCATGTGGCACTGTGTGTGGAATAACTAGGCGATCCTAAGATTGTCCAGCAGCCAGAAGTCCTAGCTCTTTTAGGATTATGTACCATCAGGTGGTGAGCTAGACCCGTTTTGAAGGCAGGAGACATTTTAGAGGTGGTTTGCCGTTGCTTGCCTCTGCGTCACAACCCTGGTATTCCTTGAAGGTCGCCCATCCAAATACTAGCCAAGGCCAACCCTGCTTAGCTTTCGAGATCTGACGAGACTAGGCTAGCGAGGACTATGATGTAGTGAAGAATAAGAATATCTGAAATGGGGTGCTTAGAAACAAAGACACATCCCTTGTTAAGAAACATGTTACATTCCTAGCTCAAATGCTTTTGAATTTTGGTTCCATTCATAGATAATCTTGATCCCATTCCATGCCACCTTTCACTCTTCGTCATTTTTCTTTCAGGAGTGGCAAAGGGGAAGGTTAGTTCCTGGGACTTCATTAGCCGTAAAGCCCAACCACATGGTACTTTCCAACATAAACATTCGTTCGAATTGTTCAACAATCCTGATCAAACCACACTTTGCCAGTCTGAGTTATAATTTCCCGTTTTTGTCATCAGAAAGCAAAGCAAAGTAGACCAGTTAATTCTCCTTACACCAGGCTGAGACCCCTCTGAGAGATCATGGGCAGGGCTAAGCAAGATGTTGCCCCCCCCCAAACAAAGCAAAAGCCTTAATGAATTTTTTTTCTCAAGGACTTCTGGTTTCTTGACAATTGAGTCTAGTCTCCTGAAGTGGGCTCTAGTTCATGAAAGCTTATCCTAGGCCCCGGTCACACGGAAGATTTTGGCCCAGAAGAGGGACGGATCGGGGGCGCGGCAAACGGGCGCGATCTCACCGCAACATCTGGGAAGCGGCACACACCCGTCCCCGATCTGTCCCTAAAATCGGAAAAGCCGCTGCAAAAAAGAATCTCCTACAGAGGAGGACTTACCTGAAGCACTGCAGCAAGCGTGGCCATGGGATCGCTGCCACACCCGTCGTCCGGAGCAATCCAGGCTCCTGGCTGAACTGCATATGCGCACACATGCACAGTTCAGTAGCCTTGCTCTCCCTTCAGTAGCTTCCCCCCCGGCATCTGATCGTGCCGGGGAGGAACTGTGCGGCGGCTCAGGGGATCTATGTGATCCCGCCACCGCATGTTTCTTTGGTTTGTACTCCCCCCCCCATGTGGCAGGGGCCCTAGAATACTGGCCTGTTAGTATATAAGGCACCACAAGACTCCAGTTTATTTTTGCTATAGTTCCCAAGGATCTTTGCACTAGGATGTCTCTGTTGGTAAGTCTTTCTGGTGTAACGGAGACACAAGGACCAGCCCTCCTCTTTGAACCTCTTATGTAGCTTATAGATAAAATGTGGATGGAGAAAAGTGTACATGGAAGCTATCAAGGGAATGGGGAGGCCTCCAAGTTGCATCCTGTTCATGATCAGATCATTAGGAATACAACAAGGCCTGGAGCGTCTGACTGTATAAGAGCTGACATGACCAAGTTTGGACCTGAACCGAAGACCCCATATAAGGTTCTTCTGAAAGATGTCACTGTAAATCAAAACAATCACATCTTGTCTACCTCTGGCTTGGATGAATATTCACTGAGCCCCCACCTGCAGCCTGTAGACACACAGGCCAGACCTAGATTTCTCACCCCTA
Source organism: Gekko japonicus (assembly GCF_001447785.1). Classification (NCBI taxonomy): domain Eukaryota; kingdom Metazoa; phylum Chordata; class Lepidosauria; order Squamata; family Gekkonidae; genus Gekko; species Gekko japonicus. Next base: position 745,566 of record NW_015160227.1, on the reverse strand, counting down.
TGAGAACCACGCCCTTGGTATAGGAGGGCAATGCTTTATTTATCTCCACGGACCAAGAAGATCATGATCTCATGAGAATTTAAGGAAGGTGTGCAACTAGTTTGACACCAGGGTCTAACTTGTTATCCTATGAAGAGGCAATCCTGATTTGCATATAAATTAAATGAAACACAGATAGCAACAGCAGTTACTTGCGGTGGTATATCTAACACTACGGAACACTGCGGATTTACTTGGCAGGGAAGCTCAGAGTTTGAAGCAAACCACTTTTCTGTCTACATATCCAGTTTGAATACCAGTGATGAGGTCTGCGCCAAAGCCGGGAAAGGTGTACTAGCTTTGCATCCTAGGAACTGATCCAGTTCAATCGCTTCTATCTGATTACCAGGGAAACCTTGAGATGAATTCACTGTGTTCCATTTTAATCAAGGCCCAGTCTCAGAAACAGCAGAACACAGCTCCAAAAGGTAACTTTGCCTCCATCAGATTACTGGTACGATGGTGGAGGTACCTGCGAAAACCATTAATGTCAGAATAGGCCATCTTTATGGATTCTCTGAAGAACTGTTTGTGCACATGAGAGCTTATGCCCAGAATATAACTGTGTTGGTCTTAAAGGTGCTACTCGACTCAAACTATGTTCTGTTGCTTCAGACCAACGGGGCTACCCTCCTGAATCTATCTTTATGGATTACAATAATTAAACATTGTTCTAATGCATGTGAGGTCCTTTAGGACTGCAAATAATTTTGTACAAGCTAAGCGAATGATATTAAGCAATTATGCAGCACTTCCCATGGATGGAGATGACAGAAGGCATCATAATCCCTGGCATTCAGGTGGTGTCTTCACAGGTGCAGTTTGGTGTAGTGGTTAAGTGCGCGGACTCTAATCTGGGAGAACCGGGTTTGATTCCCCACTCCTCCACTTGCACCTGCTGATGTTTCCTTGGGTCAGTCACAAGCTCTGGCACAGCTGTCCTTGAAAATGAGCAGTTTGTGTCAGAGTTCTCTCAGCCCCACCCACCTCACAGGGTGCCTGTTGTGAGGAGGGGAAGGGAAAGGAGTTTGTAAGCCACTCTGAGACTCCAAGTGAAGGGCGGGGTATAAATCCAATCTCCTCCTCCTCCTCCTCCTCCTCCTCCTCCTCCTCCTCCGCTTCTTCTTCTTCTTCTTCTTCTTCTTCTTCTTCTTCTTCTTCTTCTTACCACTGTTCTTCATAATAACATTGCAGAGGTTATGCAGTGCGTCAGAATTGGCTGTGTGATGACCTCAATAAAGGCAAATGATGTCAATTTGCAGTGATGTGATGCAGGCCTGTAGCCAGGATTTTTTTAAATTTGGGGGGCCTTTAAATAAGCTACACACCCCCTGCACACAACTCCAAGGGAGAGCCTGGGCTGGATGGGCAGTCAGGGGGCTGGGCCCCAAGATGACCCACTGTAGCTACGAACCTAATGTGATGTTTCCTGAACAGGCTTTGCTCTCCACTCTGAGCTGGCTTAGTTTGCCTGTGATGATGGCATCATATAGCCAAATTTGACTAGCTATCCGAAGATGTCACTGTTGCTAGACAAAAGTAGGGAGACTTGGTAACAAAAAATAAGATACCTAGAAGCAGCAACCAATTGGGGTTGGAAACCCCACTGAACTGGTGCAAAACAATAAGCATTTGGGGGTCCTTGGGGGAATTTTCCTCCCCTCCCACAACCCTCTCTTCATACTAAGAATGTTTGCTGAAGAATGTTCACCTTAGTCCTAATCATAATTGTGTGTTGCATTTAATCAGACGTTCCTTTTTCCCAGAGAAGAAGACCTCCATAATTTAGTGAGAAGCAGAAATGTGTTGTGACATATGAATCGCTTGTTGAGAAGAAAGGTTGATGTACTCTCTGTGCCTATGGCGCCTTATCGTTATATTTCAGTCATGGAAAAGAATGCCCAGGAGATAGTCATTAATAACAAACATTACAAGTTGAACAGGCATTGAGTAGAGAGCGTGCAGCCTACATTCTGTCAAGTCTTTGGGGTGCTCCAAGGCTCTCCCAGAAATTTCTGGGAGTGATTAGCATTCAGTGGAGTAAAAGTACATGAAAGGGAATGTGTGGCTTGGTGCAGCATCAAAGTGAAGGTCAGTCTCTTTTAACTCACTCTTGGGTCCATGCTTTCAGGCAGTGAAGAATTTGATCTGGCAACACTGCAAGGAAAGCTTGGGATTTATTTCAAAGGATGGGAAGCTGAGGGTCTCAATCAGCCATAGTTCTGAATAAATCTTTCCCATAAAGGGAGGATTGTATCAGCACTCCCCACTGTAGTTCTCCATCTAGTTAAGTGGTTTTCAAATGATATTCTGGGGAGCCCTCTGTTCCTTGGAAACATAACACAATTTCTTCAATGAGAAGATGGGTAAGGGTGAACAGCTTTCCTGAAAGAAAGCTTCCAGACCACTACCAAATTTCCAGACCAGATGACCCCATGTGTAGCTGTGGGGGGACTCTTGGGTGGCTTTTATGACATCCTCTTAGGGTTGCCAGCCCCCCTTCTGAAGGTGGGGGATGCCCTGCCCCCGGGCCCTGCCCCCAATCAGCTGGCTGGCAGGGGGTCTTACCAGGAACAGGAGGGAGACCCAGGCTATGTCATTGACAACCTGGCAATGTCACTTCCAACATGTACTATGTCCTGGCGATGCTCTGGTATTTGGGCAAAAACTCTATGGTAGAAGACATTGGATAGCCCCATCCTATCCAATGTGCCCGATGCGATGACATCACCCGGAGGCAATGTTGTCATGCCGGGCATGTCATGTGGGGGACGCTCTAGCATCTGGGCAAAAACTCTATGGTGAGTCATGCCAGAAGATTCCCAGAGCAAGAATGGACCTCCCCACCAGCAGCCAGGTCAGACCTGGCAACCCTACCTCCAAGACAATTATACTTTGTTGGAGGGAGATGTTGCAGGGATATGGTTGCCAAAACCCAGGTGGTGGCTGGAGATCTCCTGGGATTACAATTGATCTCCAAGCGACAGAGATTAGTTCACCTGGAGAAAATGGCGGCTTGGGAAGGTGGATCCTATAGCATTATACCCCCATGAGGTCCCTGGCCTCCTGAAATCCCACTCCTCAGGCTCTACCCCCAAATCTTCAAATATTTCCCAGCCGGGTGCTGGCAACCTGATGTAGGGAGTATGCAAAGAGGCCCAGAATGCAGTGAAATGAGCAAAAGGCCTCTTTCAGCAGGGATTCTGAGCATACAAGACAAGAGTAAAGTGGGGGCTTTACCATCCCATGATGCTGTGTATATCTCCATATGAAATCGTAACCTGTGGTTTCCTATTGTATTGGCTTTAAAAGAAACACCCTTTCCCTTTGTGTATGTGAAGAAAAGTCAGGCTTTAACAGCTCAGCCTTTGGCCTTGGAAATCTCTGAAAGGCATAAGAAAGGTCAGATTTCAGAATAGGGTTAATTGTGAGAACCTCTTAGTGCTGGGGGATTGACTTCTAAAGTGGGATTACTAAAGTATAAATTGATAGATTGTGTCACCTCATTCCAAAATCATCTTAGCTTTTGACACAGCTTATGATCACTTGCAGTTTGGGCAAAAGCGAATGGGCAGATCTGGGGAATTAGAAAGAATATCAGAACATTGCAGACAGTGAATTAGCTGGCTTGTTCAAGTTGTTGAATGCAAAGGGCTCAGCTCTTTCTCTTCTTGTTTCTTCTCCTTCAACCACCATTTTCCCTGGTTGTCAGACCCTTGATACTCATTGTTCAGCCACCTAGCTTCTCAGCTCCCACTCCCTTATTTTCCTTGCCCATGCAACCTTTTCCCAACCATCAACCTGCCTTCCTAATCTATTCTTGTCCTGTGGGGCTGTGTGAGATTTTACTCTTGCCAATCATACAGCTTCCCCTTCTCTCACAGAAGATGGACAGTAAACATTCTGACATTTTTCATTGCTTAAGGGTGCACAAAATCATATCAGCTCATCACTGCGAGAGCAATACTATATAGATTACCAAATAACTGAAGTTCATCCTTGCCTTTGTACCCATTCCTGTACATAACCCAATTAACTTCACAGCCATAAACAATTTTGGGCTACAACTAACAGGCTGCTAATTAAAATGCTTCTCCGGGTCAGCAGCTGGTGCCACTGTGTTGGGAAACTGGGTCAGAAAGACCTATTGTTCTGCAAATTGACTTAACTGGCATTCTACCAGTTCACATTGAAGGCAAAACACAACTGCTTTCCACTCATTTGAATGCAGTTTTAAGATGTCTCTACCAGTCGGGACAGGAACTGGTAGCTCACAGGCCATTGGTGCTTCTTATAGTGAGGCACTTATAGTGAGACACTGCAAAGGAAATCTGGGTAGTATTGGTTTGGGAAAGGACCATAGCTTCATGGTAGACTGTAGAACCCATATCTAGCATGCAGAAGTTATGGGGTTTAACACCTGGGAATGCCCATGAAAAGATCATGGGTAGCAGTGATGGGAGAGACTAGTCTCTACCTGAAATCCCAGAGAGTCACTATTAGAGTGGACAGTACTGAGATAGGTGGACCAATGGTCTGTCCCAATATGAGGCATGTGTTCATACACAGATCCACTCTGCCTTTTAAGGAGGAAAGGAACTGAGAATGTCTAAGCAGCTGAATAAGATCTGGACTGACCATTTGTCCCTTCCCATCCTCTCTACAGGTAATTTAAAGCCTGAATGTGGTCAGAGATGCAAGGGCTATTGGCCCTTGGCTGTTAGCCTATGGCCCTTTGTAAGCCATGGTGGCAGAAGCAGTATCAGCCTGGGATGGTCTTGTGGCTTACTGCCTACTTATGGAGCCTGTTGGGCTGTTATGTCTTTATTTAAATAAAATTGCATGTTGTATACTTTATTTTGAAAGCTGCTTTGCAGTGTAAAGGCATTGAGGAGAAGAGCAAAAAATGTTCTGTGCCATCTCTGGGTAACACCTTAGACTCTTGACTTGGTTGGTTGACTCTTCTTGCACACTTTCTTCCATCAAGTCTTCTGCTTGCCTGTTTCTTTGTTTGCTGCTGGCATGTTTTTTCCTAGCTCAACTTAAGCCAGATTTCTCAGTTCCGTTGCTGGCTTACAATCAACAATACTTCCAAATTTATTTATTTATTTATTTATTTATTTTTGGATTTCTATCCCGCCCTCCCTGAAGGCTCAGGGGGCTAACAACGAGGCACAAGTGCCAGAATTAAAACACATAAAACAGTCTAAAACCATAAAACAATACAGTACAACAACAAAGTGTCAGTGCAAGATGGGGTAGAACTTCCTCAAATGGTATTGGTCCCACAACTTGTCAGCACCCTCTCCTTCCAGGGTCACCTCGCACCCAGATGGAACCACATATTAATGGTAGTGATGCGATGCTGCAAACATATTGGTGGTGGGATTGAAGTGGTGGCGGCTCCTACTCAAAAGCCTGGTGGAAGAGCTCTGTCTTACAGGCCCTGTGGAACTGAGAAAGGTCCTGCAGGGCCCGGATCTCCTCCGGGAGCTCCTTCCACCAGGTAGGAGCCGCCACTGAAAATGCCCTGGCTCTAGTAACAGCAAATTTAATATCTCTGGGGCCTGGAATTTTCGGGAGATGTTGACTCCCCGACCTAGGGGGAACATATGGGGAAAGGCGGTCCCTTAGGTAAGCTAACCATGATGAGTAAAAGAGACTTCCACATACAGATGCAATAACCCTCTGAATATAAGTGCTAGAAAGCATCAAGAAGCCTTGGCTTCTATGAACCATTTGTTGGCCCTCCAAGGCAAATGGATGGCTATTGTAAGAAATATGATGCTGGCCTAGATAGACCACTATGGTCTGATCCTGCAGAGCTTTCCCTATGTACTTCTTAACTATGATGTAAATTTGCACCATCTGTAAAGCTTTGCCATTCAGCGACCTATTGCCTACCCCAAATTGATGTGTTGATTGGGTCTGTGGGAATTTGGGGGATGTGAAACATTAAGGCTCAGGTTTTATTGATCAGCACAGTGTTAGCCAAATTGCCTCAAATTATTAGTAACTATGGGGAATTATGATATTACGCAAGGCAATAGGCAAACAAGGGAGCTATCACTTATGTATACAGGGGTCCCACTTCCTCCAGACGCACTAGAAATAGACTCAAGGCTGGCTTCAGTATAAAATAGTTTTGTTTACTGAAGGTACTTCACACACACATACAATAATACAACCATGCTCACAATTATACAGAACTAGGAATATTAGAGAGAAGAGGATAGCACGTTCGCATTAGCAGGATGATCGTTGGGAAGGGTAACACTTTACCTGTCCGCGGCGGGATGGAGCGATCCTTAGGAAAAATAAGGGAGACTATGGTAGGATTGTGTCCTGAACTGGCAGAGACACGTCGAGACTCTGGCAGTGCTAATGGAGAGTTGTAGAGTTAGGATGGGTTTAGGTCAGGAGAGAGAGAGAGAGAGAGATGGCGGGGTGCATCTCTTTTTATAAGGGGAGCTTGGGGGATGGGCTAGGCTGGCCACATCCCCTTGCACACCTCCTGTTAGTCTGTCCCCAAAACCATACTGATTGGACCTGGGTTCAAGGGGGAAGGGTCTAAAGGTAGTGGTCAATATTCAGATCTAGTAATCCTGTGTGAGACAGTGGCACCTGGAGGGATGATGACTCATGTGGCCAGAGTCATTGTCATGGACATTCCTTGATTGTCTTATGGCGGCTGCTTCAGCTAGGTGAGGCTGGGTGGGGGGAAGGAAATGTTGTCTGCGTGCGAGGAAGGAAACTCCGCATGGAGTTTGAATCCTTTGTTTCAGGTCTTCTTGCTTTGGCATGGGATCTGTCTGGCTTTCAGTGTTTCATATGGCTGGGGAGCTGGTCCATCTTACAGCAGGTAAGAAGGTCAGTAACCTCTGGAACCATAGGTACATCATCTCTCAGGAAGGCTTCCTTCTTCTGGGTGTGTGTTTATAACTGACCCATTTTTGGGTCACCATACAGTTCAGTCCTTTTTGCACACTACTGACACAAGTCCATAATGGCGCTATAAGCGCCTTGCAGGGCAACAACAGAGCCAATAAGTGTGAATGAACTCAGTTGGTCCTACTTGTTTGACAGTTTGCAAGGTTCCGCAGGTCGATTCGGGCTGAATTTTTGAAATTGCCCTTATCCCCAGATCTTCAGTCCTCACAGGACTGCAGCCCTTTAAATGTTAAAAAGAATATTATATTCACAGGGGGGGAAAGAAGAGGGGGGGGAACACCTTTGCACAGGGAGCTTACAGGCTTGACTTGTGAAACTAATTAGACAAAGAACATTCTGAAGACTTCTGTGGCAAGTCTGAAGAAAAATGGCAAGAATGTGTCAGCTTGGGCTGAACTGCTGAATAATGGATTTCCTTCTGTTGTGTGGCCATCTGAGCTGAGAGCCTGTTTGCTGCCAATCGCGCCCAAACTTCAGACTCGCTTGCAGGCTGAGAGATGGGAGGCTGTAGCGAAATGTCAAACGTACAAAAGGCCAGCTCTGTATGATTGCACTATGAAAGAAGTTGTTAGCCTAATGAGTTTGCCAAGGTGTCCTAACACTTGGGCGATTGTCAGAATTTCCATCGAGGCTGAGTTTAATGGGAAAGCTTCAGTCCGATAGATGAACGAGCTCATTGGCTTTAGCAGCAAGGGTGGTAGCCCCACGGCACCTCCATGGCTAACTAGTTTATTGTAGCATACATTCTGGTAGGCAAGAGTCTAGTTCATTTCCAGGGATGATTTCGGATTTCTCAACTCTGCTGTTTCTACTTGAAAATCCCTGTTTTGTTTTTTCCCCTTGTGGGAATCACACCTGTGGTTCTTTACTTTCAGAGCACCTGCCGTTTCCTTTCACTGATTTCTCCCACCCCATAAAATACAGTTCTACAGCCCACAGTCTGGGGGGCCGCACCTTTGCCTCCCAGCTGGAAGAGGCAGGCTGGGTTTAGGCACCAAAAGCACCACATACAGGCATTGGGAGGGGGAGAGGTCCAAGAAGAATTAAAAGCCCGGCCTCTCCTCTCCTCCTCAGCAGTCCCTCACGGTTGTCGATGGCGGCGGAGTTCCTCGGCATGACTTCCTTCTCAGGCTTAACTGAGCCTGGGGGCCCGCAGTGGAGCTTGGCAGCGGGCCGATGGCTGGTAGCGGGCAGAGGCCAGCCGAGTCACGGATCTGCCTCTGCCAGCCCAAGTTCGGGAGGGGTGTTGAAAGACCTGAGTCAGATTGAGGTGACGAGAGAGGAGGTCCTAAAACTGATAGACAACTTAAAAACTGATAAATCACCAGGCCCAGATGGCATACATCCGAGAGTTCTGAAAGAACTCAATTGTGAACTTGTGGATCTCCTGACAAAAATATCACGGTTTCTGTAAGGGAAGATCTTGTCTCACTAACCTGTTAGTGTTCTTTGAGGGGGTGAACAAACATGTGGACAAGGGGGATCCAATAGATATTATTTACCTTGACTTCCAGAAAGCTTTTGATAAAGTTCCTCATCAAAGGCTCCTAAGTAAGCTCAAAAATCATGGGATAGAAGGACAAGTCCTTTTATGGATCAAAAACTGGCTAGTTCATAGAAAACAGAGAGTGAGTGTAGGTGGGCAATTTTCTCAGTGGAGGGTGGTAAGCAGTGGGGTACCGCAGGGATCAGTACTTGGTCCACTGCTTTTTAACTTGTTCATTAATGATTTGGAGATGGGAGTAAGCAGTGAAGTGGCTAAATTTGCGGATGATACGAAGTTGTTCAGGGTGGTGAAAACCAGTGAGGATTGTGAGGCACTCCAAAGGGATCTGTCAAAGTTGGGCGAGTGGGCGTCAACATGGCAAATGGGGTTCAATGTGGCCAAGTGCAAGGTGATGCACATTGGAGCCAAAAATCCTAACTATAAATACACGTTGATGGGGTCTGAACTGGCAGAGACAGATCAAGAGAGAGATCTTGGAGTTGTAGTAGATAACTCACTGAAAATGTCGAGACAGTGTGTGACTGCAATAAAGAAGGCCAATGCTATGCTGGGGATTATTAGGAAGGGTATTGTAAACAGATCAGCCAATATCATAATGCCCCTATATAAATCAATGGTGAGACCTCATTTGGAATACTGTGTGCAGTTCTGGTCACCACACCTTAAAAAGGATATTATAGCTTTGGAAAAAGTGCAGAAAAGGGCAACTTGAATGATAAAAGGGTTGGAACACTTTCCCTATGAGGAAAGGTTAAGGCGCTTAGGGCTCTTTAGCTTGGAGAAACGACGACTGAGGGGTGACATGATTGAGGTTTATAAGATTATGCATGGGAAAGAGCAGGGAGAGAAAGAGGTACTTTTCTCCCTTTCTCACAATACAAGAACCCGTGGGCACTCCATGAAATTGCTGAGCGGTCGGGTTAGAACGGATAAAAGGAAGTACTTCTTCACCCAAAGAGTGATTAACACTTGGAATTCACTGCCACAGGAAGTGGTGGCAGCTACAAGCATGGACGGCTTCAAAAGGGAATTAGATAAGCATATGGCTTCAAGAGGGAATTAGATAAGCATATGGAGCAGAGGTCCATCAGTGGCTATTAGCCACAAGGTATAGATAGGGACTCTGGGGCAAGTGATGCTCTGTCATCTTGGTGCTTGGGGGGGGTCAACAGTGGGAGGGCTTCTAATGTCCTGGCCCCACTGGTGGACCTCCTGATGGCACCTGGTATTTCTGGCCACTGTGGGATACAGAGTGTTGGACTGGATGGGCCTTTGGCCTGATCCAACATTGGCATCTCTTATGTTCTTATGTTCTTATGTTCTTATCGCTTAGGAATGGCTTAGTGCGTGGAGCAGTGGTACAGAGCGAGATTCGGTGGTGGTGCCAGGCCAGACGGAGGTGCAGCGCAGAGACGGAAGGTGTCAGGTGGCTCTGGTGACCCCTTAGCGAGGACTGGCTTTGGGCTGCTGCATGCCGCAGCAGTATGCGCTTTGAGGCCCAGCAAAGTGTGTGGCCTGGGGGGGGGGCAGTGTGGCTGCGCGCTCTGCACGCTTCTGGGGCTGGGGGGTGCACTATGCTTTGGGTGCACGCAGGGCCTGGGAATAGCAGCATGTGTGGGTTGAGTGCCCTGCCCGGGGTCTGGGGCATGGTCCGCTATGGGGGCCAGCAGCAGGTGGGGCGGGGCTAGTTTTACAGCCTAGCAGGAGTTAAGGCCGGGGATAGAGAACCCAGGGCCTGCGGGCCTGCAGCGTCCTACTGAGTCTCAGTTGGAGCCACTTCTGGGTGCATGCTTTTCGGCCCATCCCCTGATCTTTGTCCCCCCCCGTGTTTTTTTTTCTTCGAGTGCAGACCCCATTGCTTGGCATTAAGGGTCTGACAGGGCTACCTTCAAGGACAGCAGCCTGTCGCTGGGGTAGCAGAAATTGGGGCCTAGCCTTTAAGGAATACCAAAAGTGAAACCATGCCACCCCATTTGGTGATTTTGTAGGAAAGCCCTCCTATTCTGAGTGGGGACATAGCTCAGTGGAGGAGCATCTGCCTTACATGCAGAAGGTCTCAGGTCACTCCCTGCATCTCCAGTTAAAAGGAGGAGGTGGCTGGTTTGAGCCCCTGGGGAGCCTCTGCCAGCCCAAGTAGGCAATATTGACCTGGTTAGACCAGGCAACATGGTGGCATTTATCATTCTTGTTGAGGTCTGTGGCCCCAGTGGTGAATAAAGGCCAGACGAATGGAGGTACGCATTTTGTGGAATATAGCAGGGGACCCATGGTTCTGTCTGTTCTTCGGCCATAATCCTCTTCCTTTACTTTATATTGCTTCTTAAGGTGGTAGTTCAAGCAGACTGCCAGAATATAGAATGAGACCACATTTGGACAGCTGCAGGACTCAGTCATATGCACATAAATAATCGGCCAATTTGGGACCTGCTCTGGTGGCCATTTTGTGTTCTAGGGCAAGGTCAGCCATTTTTTGCCCTGTGTTACCTCTAAGCTGAGTTGGTGGGAGCTAGGTCACAGTTTTGGCCTCCGGCTCACACATTTTTGCTTGGCATGGGGTGGTGGTTCCGGAGCTGGCCGATTTATGCAGCAGCCAATTGGTTGGTCACACCTTGGGGTGCCTGCAGCTCACAGGGTGAAATTTGTTCACTGGTCTAATGGCTTAGTGGGAACGTGGGGCATGCGTCGGGTGGAAACAACCTCTTCTCACCTACCTTCGGTAGGCCAAGTGAGAAGGTGCCTGATGGTTGCCGGAGGGGGGGTTGGTGTTTCCCTTTACTGGTTCACAGGGGTTTCCCATGGCTCCAATTGGGAGCGGGCAGTTACAAGGGAAGCACCCAGACCCTAGGATCACCTGGTAGGCTCGTCCCGGCCTTGCATTCTCAGCCGAGGGGGATTGTGAGGCCCAGCAGGCTCTCTTGAATAGGTGAATGCTGCGGGGTAGGCTGTTGGGTATCACCTCCTCCTGTGATGCCCGGGGGAAGGGCACGTGGGCCTACGGAATCTCGCTCTGTAGCCACTAAGTGTGTTATGATGAGGTGCTAACCCATTTGTCTTTCGTTGAAGGGCATGCATGGATGGTGCACTAACGGCCCAGGAACTGGGCTCGGTTATGCAACCAGGGCCCTGGAGCTCTACCAAATAACCGATGCCCCCGCTGGCCCTTCTTCGGTGGCAGGGAGTATGTATACAGATGGCAAGCAGGGCTGGGGCCTCTGTGGATCTGGACCCTTGACAACCTCTGCATCGATGGCTTCAGATCAGCAGCAGGTCAGTCACCCCAGCTGGCCCTCTTAGGCGGCGTGCTTCCTATGCTGCAGGGTCTGAAGTAGAGGGGCTGCAGCAACAGTCAGGCGATGGGAACACATCAGGAGCATCGGTGCCAAGCCAGGGTGCTTCTGAGCCCGGCCCTTCCCATGTGCACCTGGCCTCGGCTGGCAATACTGAGAGGTGAGCACCCCAGGGCAGCCTCTGACCCTCCACGAGCAGGGACCAACACCGGGGGACTAGGGGAACCACATGGGGTTGGGAAAGCTTAGACCCAGTGCCAGGCCTGCTGCATGGTTGGCATCCCACATGCAAGTCCCTCCCCCCTTTTTCTGTTACCAGTTTGAAGGGGTTTGGGGAAGGGTGGGTCTCTGCCTCTGCCCCAGGCTCCTTTCACTGCCCAGATAGCCACTCTTTGGTTGCTGGGTGCGTGGGCAAGGGGAGACAGAAAGACGCTGGTCGTGGCATCCCCATCATGAGTGGGATTGTGTATGTTTTTATCCCAAGTCCTTTCATGCCTTGGAGCTCTGGACACACCTCTTGGTAATCCTTAGAATTCTACAACTATCTACAACTATCTGCAGGTCTCTCACCGTGCGGACCCATCATGGTATCATTGCTGTGGAATGATTGGCCCCTCAGGATCCTCCCACATATTGGGGACAGGATTGTCTCCTCTATTGGTATTAGGGAAGCATTAGATTGCCCTATTTGTTCCACAGGGAGAATCCCTCAATCCATTGTGCAATTAGCTACCAGGCTGTAACATTCCCCCAGTATACATTTAGGGGCATAATTATACCTAGGCTTGCACATGCCCAGTGTGACTTTAATGGGCGCACATGAAGTTACTGTCCTTGACCACATCTTGGGTCCTATGTGGTCTTGCTGGCAGACCATACAGCTCCCTCATCATACCTGTATGCCTGCAGCATCTGGACTGAATGTAAATATCAGATTATTATTGTTGGTTACACAACACCCATTTCTTTACCATTTAGACTGGTTCTTGCCTTAACCTACGGGTCTTCAGGAACCATCTCTGTAAAACGGATGGCAGATCCACGCTATATCCCAGCCCCATGTAGCTCTGCTGGGGTAGCTAATGTACCAATCAAAGGAAAGGCAGGCTGTTGATTTAATTACCTGTCCTGGGGTAACAGACCTGGAGGACAAAGAGGCAGGCAGATATCCTGTATTTCTTGAAAGCTAGTGCGATGTAGGGACCCAGTGCACAGAGGTAGGAAGAGTCCTGACGGACCCTGGATGGGTGCATGAGAGAATTCACGTGCTTGGAAATGCTATGGGGGGGGACCTGCTTTCTATGTTCATCTCTATAGCTCCCCACCTTCCCTGAGTGTATGCTTAGTTTCTTGTTGGCAGGACGCAGCCTTGTTAAGGTAATCCTGAGTGGAGCATGCTGTGTGGAGGCAACCCCGCAGTTGGCCGATGCCAAAGCGAAAGGACAGTAGGGAAGATAGTAGTCCCAACTGTAGAAAGGTGAGCTGCAGGATGGGTTGTTGGTTCCTGCGGCTGAAAAAGGAAACTGACAGGTGGGAGGGTAGTCCATCCCAACCACTCAATTGAATATTCAGGGTAGCCAGTCCCTACCACTGCCACAGTCCCGTGATCATGGGGCAGGTTCACCAGCCCCTACCCTGCTGGATTGTAGGGGAATTGTATGTCAGTAACCTTAATGGAACCCTGCATAGGTTTCAGTGCACTGGTGTGGGGACATTTCTTCCTTGACTTTAGTCAAGTGCTGACTAAAACCTTACCCTGCACAAACACAAGGGTGTTATGTCAGCTAGTGATGTGTATTATTAAGTGAGGTGACACTCCATGGGGCATGGGTCTTTAGGGGCTGGACCCATGCACCATCCTTAACAAATGCATCCTGTGATGTCTGTAAGGCTGAAAACTCCACTCGTCCCTTAAGGGTGCATATGCTATATGGGGAATGGGCTGGCACTGGGGACCAGGCAGTGTTTGCCAGAACATGAGGACTCATGTGGGAGACTGCAGAAAGATTTATTTCATGAAGGGGGAAGCAGGTGCCCTAGGGAAGCTTTGGCCATTTACTGGGGTTGCAAGGACTGGCTTGCTTTGGCAGCACCAAGACAGCACTCCCTGGACAGAACCCTGAGGCACTGACAAGCTGGGGTTGGCGAGCTGTGTTTTTTCCACCCACTCCCTTTGCATGGGAGCTGCTTCCACAGCGGCGGCTGGGGGATACCCAGCCCTGGATATTTGGGTTATGAGTGGCATTCTCGGCATTGAGTCCTAAGTATGGCCTTGTCAAGACACCGAAGGGATGTCGGGGTCGCTTCGAGGGGGAGGTGAACGTGTCCCCTGCTCCTGTTTTTGTTACAGATTTGATCTGCCGGCAGAAGAGGAGGAACAGTTACTCTTTGGGCACGGCTTTGTTTCAAGGCGGCACATCATGCCAAGAGGATGCTGGTGGGTGCTCGACTGGGCTTTAGCCATGGGCCACGGTGGAATGGCAGGGGCGCCAGGCCTACATGGCCAGGCCTGCTGCAGCCACAATTGAATGGCAGGGGCCTACAGCGTCCAGGCCTGCTGCACCATGATGGTATGGAAGGGGTGCCGGGGCCTTCAGTGGCCGGGCCTGCTGCAGCCACGATGGAATGGCAGGGGCGCCGGGGCCTATGTGGCCAGGCCAGCTGCAGTTGTTGTTCCAGGGGAAAATAGGTCCTCCGCCTCAGGTTCTAGTCATCATTATGAGGCTATGATTATGGCTCCATCAGGGGTACGGCTTTAGTCCTTCAGACCAGGGCAGTTGTCAGTTTATGCCTAAGTAGTGGCCGGGCACATTACTGCTCTGGTCCACCATGATACCCGCTGGGTTTGGCGGCGGGTTGGGAGTCCGCTCCCATCAACAAGACTTTGGCAGGATCAAGCATAGATATTTCTGGCAGATTTACAGCAAGGGCTTTGTGGGGCCTTGGGCCTTCTGGTGGGCATGGGAACCCAGCTGAAACCCATTATTTTGGGTTGAAGGGGTCCTGTGAGTACAGTCTTTGTGTCTTGTGGCACGGGGTGGGGAAAAAGGACTGCTTTCGGGATGGCCCTGTTTAGGTCCTCTCTTTGAATCTTGTGGTTCAGGGGATGGGGCTACAGGGTTGTCTTGCAATAGCTAGCTGGCCCGGTGGGAGCCGGCCCGGTGGGCAGGGTGGCTCGCCAACATTTGTGTCTGCCTCATTATTTCCAGCTTGGGGGGCAATGGACATGTTTCTTAAATGCTGTTTTGTGCAATAGTAAATAAACATTCCACATTATACACATGATTTATGCACAGGTGATGTGCATTGTATGCATACATGCCATAAAAATGTACACATAGTTCAAACAGATTTGCAAAACCAAGATGGAAAATTGGAGAGACAAAATTACAGCCAAAATGGCAAATGAGTGAATGAATGTGTCTATCATCTATCTATCTATCTATCTATCTATCTATCTATCTATCTATCTATCTATCTATCTATCTATCTATCATCTATCTACCTGAAGAATGGAAGATACAAGGCAAAAATAAATATGCTATAAATGGAATGAAATGTCTGTTTGCAGAATTACAGTGTAGACAATGTTTCCTGCATTTTCTAGAGTGACAAAGTTACTAAACCATTAGGGTGATGTCAAAAGGGACAGCCCATTATCCTAATGGAAATGAAGTTAGGCTGAACTTAACATAAAGCTGTGATCTCTCTCTCTCTCTCTCTCTCTCTCTCTCTCTCTCTCTCTCTTTCTCTCTCACACACACACACACACACACACACACACACACACACACTTTGTTGTGCTTTCTCCATGTTTGAGAGGTGGCGTAAAGAAATTCAGAGAAAGAATAGGGAAACCACAATCACTGATCAGCAATGAAGCCTTGTGGAAGCTCGGAAATAATCAGTTCATATTGGGAGCCCAAATCAGAGCAAAAAGCCCATGTGAAAGTCCCTAGGATGTGTTTTATGAATGGTCAAAGCAATTCTTCATCGTGGGCAATTATCTTTATTCTTTTCAGTATGTTCATGTGAGAACAAAAGCCAATGCCATACTTGTAACTAAGATAGCCACCAAAACTCAGAACAACATACAAGCTTCTGAGTTCTCCAGCACTCTTAATCAGGCTAGATGATAAAAAACAAAACAAGTGGGAAACAAGTCAAGTGGGAATACTGATCTTTCTTTAAGTCTATTGTCTGCAAGCTGCATGAAAGGCAGGTTTGATTAAATGTTGTGCAGAGACGGTATCAGATTGTATCTTCAGCCTTTGGGGAAGAAGAAGGTGATACAATGAGTGTGAATATAAAAATGTACTAGCACCACTTTCTAGTCTGTATTTTATGTAGTGTGCAGACAAGAGGTTTTAAGATACTGTTGCAATGGGTAATTTGTTTTTCCGAAATTCACTTTTTCTTAGATATAGCCATTAATTTCTCTTATTTCTCTTTCAAAAGAGGAATTTCTCTTTGTAGAAAAATCAATGCACCCTTTTGTAACTTCAGCCCTTGCAGTTATTTTGTGTTACACACCTCAAGGGGTGATCTAGTAGGAGGATAGGAAAGTTAGGGGAGACAGTGCTTCCTCTGAGCAGAGTGAGATTCTGAAATTTTCCAGAACCTCCCTTCCTGCCCTTCCTTTCCTCAAATTTCTGTTTGATCAAAATGGAATTGATTGGAAATTAACTGATGATGATGATGATGATGATGATGAAGAAGAAGAAGACGAAGAAGGAGAAGGAGAAGGAGAAGGCAAAGAAGACAAAGGAGAAGTGTTTGTTGGATTTCAGGGAGAAATTGGGTAAAGAGAAATTAAGAGCATTTCTGAATGCTACCTGAAGATCATGGTATAATCCTTCCTTCCTTCCTTCCTTCCTTCCTTCCTTCCTTCCTTCCTTCCTTCCTTCCTTCCTTCCTTCCTCGTGTTGCTGTGATTGGTCTTATTGAACCACAGCTTTTGGTTTTGTTTCAGACCCCTACAGCCACCTGCTACTCCTACCTGTCCCTACCCAACTTTTGTTGTTGTGGACTAATAAGCAGGGATGCTAAGATCTTCACCATTTACATGACTGCCAAGCGATATCTCAATCAGACTTCTGGCTTATTTGTGAGGCAAGTGCCTGATTGGATCACCTGAATGTTTTCTTTAATCCAAGTTCATCTTCACCAAAGTCAAGTGGCTTTGCACCAACAGAGTATCCACTTGTGCTCTTGGGTGATGGTCAGGTCATACCTTGCTAATAAATATTAAATTTGTGCTGCACCTTGTAGGCACTTTTGTTCTTGCACAGTCCCCAAACTGAGGCTGTTGTCACACATGCTAAATAATTCACTTTTGATCCACTTTCAGTGCACTTTCCAACTGGATTTTTACTGTGTGAACTTTCAAAATCCAGTTGGAAAGTGGATTGAAAGTGGATTATTTAGTATGTGTGACAGCAGCCTGAATCTTCAACATTTTGGGGAGAGTCTGTACCATGGTTTATATTCCCAGTTCACCTTCATATTCAAAGGAACTTGAATATTTTCATAAAATTTTCTTTGGGGAATTTTCATTCACACTGAAATTAATTAGGAAATTGATGATCGTGGACTTCTACTGAACAGCAAAATTTCCCCAGCAGTTATTTTCCTCCCTGTTTTTTTAGCTCTTCCTGTCCAAACCCTCCTATTTAATTTTCTGTCTGGTAAAGAGCTGCATTGCTATCAAATGTCCAGAGAACAAGCCTTGGTTTCACTGCATATTATCAAAAATGAATATCCCTGAAATAATCGAAATTTGTATGTAGTTGCAAGCTTATTTGCAAGAATCTTAGGGATTCTTCCCCCCCCTTATCTACTTACTTATTTCAGTTTGATTATTATACCATAATTATTTAATTGTTATATTACAACCAACAGATGGTTTAGATCTGCCATTCATACTCATTCTGCCTTTCACTTTATACATTTTGGTCCTGATGAAAAATTCAGACAGGGGGGAAAAGCTGCAAACCTCATTATCTTTGTACAATGCCCCTTCTGATATTTTAGAAGTGTCAGTTATCAACGCTGCATCACCAATCCAATTTTTCCAGCTCCCTATTAGGCATTTCAGTTTCCCCCATTCTGTGCATTATTCCTTCTTTCCTATGCATTAAAGTCACAGAGCTGCTAAACCTGAAACAGCCTGAGGCGAGACAGACAAAATATTTAAGAAGTGGTAGCCATTTCTTCACCAAAGGCACAAGTCTGACTTTGCAGATCGGAGGACAGCTATGTAGGAAAGTGCTTTGGGTCAGTAGCAGAGCATATGCTTGGCATGCAGAAGGTCCCAGATTCAGTTCCAGGCAACTGTAAAGATCTAATGACATCCAGGCCCTGCAGGACTATTGCAATTCCATAGGGCCTGTAAGACAGAGATGTTCCACCAGGCCTAGGGTACGGTTGAGGACAGCAATGGTTTACCATTGAGCAATGGTTTATCATTCAAACCTGGCTTCCCATCTCTCCCCCACCCAGTAGGATATGGAATATTAAACACCATCTGATTAGTTGATTGCTGTTTTCCAGGCAACTGTAAAGATCTAATGACATCCAGGCCCTGCAGGACTACTGCAATTCCATAGGGCCTGTAAGACAGAGATGTTCCACCAGGCCTAGGGTACGGTTGAGGACAGCAACGGTTTACCATCGAGCAACGGTTTATCATTCAAGCCTGGCTTCCCATCTCTCTCCCACCCAGTAGGATATGGAATATTAAACACCATCTGATTAGTTGATTGCTGTTTTTTTTAATGCAGGCTGGAAGGTCAGTAGTTTAGCAGTTCAAGACCCGAGTGCCGCATGGCAGAGTGAGCTCCCATCTCTGCTTCCAGCTCCTGCCAACCTAGCAGTTCGAAAGCAAGAAATTGCAAGTAGATAAATAGGTCCTGCCTCAGTGGGAAGGTAACAGCATTCCATGTGCCTCAGCATCTAGTCATGCCAGCCACATGACCATGGAAGTGTCTTTGGACTCTGGCACTTCGGCTTGGAAATGGAGATGAGCACCGCAACCCTAGAGTCAGATTTGACTGGCTTTCGAGCAAGGGAACCTTTACCTTTACCTTTATATATGTATTATGTATTACTACAGTATTTATCAGAATGTATTTATAACTTGTTGTCAACCTCCCTAAGGCCCAACTGGGGGGGGGCAGTATAGAAATTAAACAATAAATAAATAAATAAATCTCTGCATGGAAAGAAGAGAAGAGATTGGACTTTATACTCTGCCATTCACTACCCGAAGGAGTCTCAAAGCAGCTTACAATCTCCTTTCCCTTCCCCTTCCCATAACAGACACCCTGTGAGAGAGCTTTTTTGAGAACTGCTCGTGAGAGAAAAGCATTGAAAGAACATGTAACTGACTCAAGGTCACACCAGCAGCTGCATGTGGAGGAATGGGGAATCAAACTCAGCTCTCCCAAATTAGAGTCCACAGTCCTAACCACTACACCAAAGGCCACATCTAAATCAGGGCCAGCCATTAATGTGTATTGTTGGATTGCCTTGCCTGCTGATAGCTTCTTGGTGTGGGGCTCCTTTTGACTCTTATTCCTCTGGGCCTATGAGGTGAAGAGGTTCTGTGCATCCTGAATCCTACTCCTTTTCTTTATGGTGACTTTGGATTCTCCTACTCCAGGGACAAGGGAAACCTCCTTGGTTCTATCCAGTCTGGTTTTACATACTGACCAGCTAGCTTCTTCCTGCTGTCATACGACTCTTTCTGAGGACTATCTAAGGCTGCCACTGGTGTCCCAGTCATTCAAGCAGCTGAGCTCATGAGCTACATCTCTTCATCTTCATGTTGCATGCCAGTTTACCCTGGCAATGTCTGCTATGTGTACTGAGGAATCTTCCTTGTTTGGTGGCTCACTGAAGCTTAGGTAGGTCATCCTCATCAGGCTTTCTACATCCTCTGGCTAGTCTGCCTGAGAGCTTGTGATGCCCATGGAGTCAGGTCCACCCATTGGGGAACCTGATCTAGGTGCAAATGTCTTATTAGAATTGGGACAAATACTTACTGGAAACCCTTTAACCCCACCTTATGTCTATGGTCACCAGATGACATTCCAACTCCTGTCTTAATCTTTTCTACTCATTTAGAGCAGAGAACCTTCTTCAGCTGAATTGGCCATGAAGACATCTTGAAAGCCCTGCTGAAACCGTTACTCTCCATTAAAATGGTGGTAGAGGCAATCACAGCTTTCTTTCTCCATGAGTAGGCTTGCCGGGCCACTAGAAGGAGGGAACGTATGAGAGGAGTGGCCAGGACCCATATTCACTGTCTGGGACTAGATTGCCCTGCAAGTCAATGTAGTTGCTGATCGGGGATTTAAAGTCCCATTTTAGGGACTGGTGCCTTACAAGGGTACAAATGTCCAAATCTATACTAAAATTCAAGACACTTGGTCTATCAGCCATTCAACAGACTGGCAATTCATAAATATTTAAGGTACTCATTTTTAGGCTAGTTGAATTTCATGGCTACATATTTACTGCCTGTGAAAATCAATACTTGAACATTTGCATTTGGAATGTGTCAGATCAGAGAATTACCCTGTTGGCATTACTGACACTTATTTTGAGGAAGGGAAATAGCTGAGCATGCTTGGCCCTGTCTTAAGGTGGGAAGGTTATGAGCTCTGGAACACAGGAAGAAAGACCTCCTATGTATGGTGTTCAAAACCCGATCCAGCCTATAGCATATGGAGCTGTGTTATACCATGCCAGGAATCGTCCATCTAGCCCGGTACAATATACAGTGGTCCTCCAAGGTGTCCAGGAAAGGCATTTCTCAGCTTTGCAGGTAGTGATACTTTTGACTGGAGATGCTGAGTATTGAATCTGGGACCTTCTACATGCAAAGCGGGTGCTCTACCACTGAGCAAAGTAGTCCTCTGATATCAGCAATTGTTTTCTTAAAGATTTGTTCTCATTGACTCTATTTCACCTTCCCATTCAGTGAAGCTTTGCATTATTTGGTCTTCAGTACAGTGCCCAGTTTTGAAAGAAGAGATTTATGAACATATGTATATATTTTTGCAATGTGAATGCATAAATATTCATTTAATTAAAATGAATGAAGCAAAACTGATTCACAAAACAGTTCCCTGTAATGAAATTTCAGGCTGGATGGTGTAGTTTGATTGATGACTTAAGGCCAGAAAAGTAGTAATTTAATTCACCTTTCTTTTCATTAATTCATTATATCCATAAGATTCATTAGCAAACCCATTAAATGAACTACCATGAAAGGGGGGGAGGGTAGAAAGCATCAGCTGAAGTGTTTTTAAATTTCTCTTCTTAGGAAATAAGGAACACAGATACTGCTCAAATCAGCAACTGTTGGGTAGCATTTTGGATGCCACAGGTTTTGCTTGCTATGCACTATGCTGAAGGTAGTCCATAAACCATGTCTCATGGACTGCTATTCATTTGGCAGCCTCCCTGGGCTATGTACAGAGATAAGCAGGCACTGAAATGAAAAACTTTATATGGGTCCTGATGGGCCATATCCAAGGCTGGTCAGCTGAGTTTGACTTGAGTTATATAGGACTGCAACAAGTTCTTGTCCATTCCACGTTGAGTTTAGGTTCCAAGACAAAACTCATAAAAGAGACAAAAGGAAACCCTTCTTTACTCAATGAGTGATTAAACTGTGGAATTCACTGTCAATGGACATAGTGATAGCTACCATTATGGCTTTAAAAAAGGGATTAGACATGGTCTATTAGTGGCTACTAGCCCGGATGACTAAAGGTGATCTCCTTGTTTGGAGGCAGGAAACCTTTGAATACTCGTGCTAGGAGGCAACTCAAGGGGAAGCCATAACCTCTATGCCTTGTTTGTTTACCCTCTTGGTCAACTGCTTGGTCACTGTGTGAAGGGATGCTGGACTAGATGGACCACTGGTGTGATCCAGCAAGAATCTTCTTACATTCTTAAACAGAGATGGAAGTAATGTCCTCATCATATTCTTCCTGCCCCATTAGCCACATGATTGAGCATTAAGTAGCTCTGAAAGGAACACTGACAAATACTGAAAATGCACCAGCATCTCAACTTTTAACACTCAAAGCTGACCTTAAAATTTGAAATTCAAAAGCTTTAGATTTGTTGGCATCATTTTTGTTAGGCAAATAGGAAATGTTATAAGCTAACGACTGTTAAATAATGTCAAAGCCTACAGATTAAACTGTGAAATGTCAATTGTCAAATATCAAATACTGACATCAAATTTTCAGTATCAAGCTGGTTAGTAATTAGAGAATATCTGGTGTCTATGAAATGTCTAAATTTTTATCGTATATTTTCAACATATTTTAAAATGTCCTCTACTTTTTTCACATGTATTGTACACCCATGACATGCATTTTTATGCACAACTTATCTGGTGATTGCATGTACAACATATATCAATTATAAGTACAATGTATAACATGATTTATTGAAGCCCAAGCAGTGTCCAAAAATACATATCTTTCTAGGAAAATCGTAGGTGCTAGGATGCAGAAAATCACTAGTTCAATTATCACAAAGGAGAAAAAATTGAAATGGGATTTGGGGGTTGAAACAGTACAGGTGAGATATTCAAAATTATCCCTAATCAAAATTTCACCGAGGATAGGGGGCTTTTTTGCAAACAGATTCCTTTCAGGTCTAGCACTAAGTTATTAAAACCTTGAAAGAACACCCAAAAATGCATAGGCATGAAGTTGCAAGGGTGCGTGTGCATATGCCTACTGTAATTTCTCATTTCTCTCCATATTTCACACTCCATTCTTTTATCACTTGCTCGTGTTTCCTTCAGTTCTGATCACAGTTGGGTGAGATTGCAGCTTTTGAGCCTTCGGCTGGCAGGGCAGATGAATGACTCCCTCTTGAGCCCCTGACAATGAGACAAACTGGAATCCATTGCAGCCGGCACAGCGAGGCCTCGGGAGCCAGAGTGTCATTGCTGTGATGGCCTCCAATGGCTAGAGAATTGGGAACTCTGTCTTCTTTCTTGAACTGGGGGTCATTTGACTGACACATCTGCTGGTCTCATGGGTGGGCCTGAGATGGCTTTCTGCAGCAATATGAAAGTGTCAGCAGAAATTTTGAAAATAGCATCCTGAATCATACTGGGGGGAAAGAAGGGAGAAGTAGCTCAAGCCAGGATTGGATTTGTTTTCAGTTCCAACCCCCGCCCCCCATTTCTGCAGTGTTAGAATCTATACAGCATGCTTCTAGGTTCTAGAAGATGGCTGGGCTCAGATCACGGAAGCACAGTTGCAGTTCCGGTTCACACTACTTTCCCACTGCTATTAAAGGGGCTGCTTGTGGCTTTCCAAACTCTGATGTCGTGGTTAGCAGTTAGATCAGCCAGACAAAATGTGTACTGGAGTCTGTTTAAATTCTTTTCTTTTCTCTTTTGCTTTTCTGTAGCATCTCTGCCCTTTTTGTATATTTTTCTGTTTGGGGAAATGTGCCTCTTTCTGTCTTCGGTACAAAGCAAACTCTTAGACATGAGAATTGTGCCTTGCTCCACCTAGGGTCCCCAACACTGCCTTAACAAGTGCTGGGAGGTTTTTTGGGGGGTAATGCCTTGGGAGGGCGGAGTTTGGGATATATTTACCATAGAAACCAGGGAAATTCCTGGAGCACCATTATGTGGAAGCAATTCCCCCCCTCCCCAGTTCCTTGGGGGGTGGGGAATTGGGGTTGTGGGCAGCTAATTTCCTGACTGTGGCAGGTAAATCTGAGTTCTAGTGCCACCCCAAGCTCCAGAATGCACAATCATTGTAATGTACCTCTGATTATAAGGGGAGATGGTCAAAGGCACCTGTTATCTCCTTCTCCTATCCCTATTCAAATTGGGCCTCTGAGGTTGCTTTTAACATAAAAAAGAAACATCAGGAGACCTGTGGGATGAAAACCTCCTGGACCACAAAAAATCCGTTTTGTTGCTCTTAGCTGACTTTTGCTGGAATGCTCCCAGCCTCTTCGTGGTTGACCTCAAACTAATAGGAAGCAGGTTGCTGCACCCTGTATCTGGA
The DNA here is from genome assembly GCF_001447785.1 of Gekko japonicus. Lineage (NCBI taxonomy): Eukaryota > Metazoa > Chordata > Lepidosauria > Squamata > Gekkonidae > Gekko > Gekko japonicus. The sequence continues at coordinate 721,720 of NW_015160227.1, read as the reverse complement.
TACTCCTTTTGGTGCTTTCTTCACCTTAGCAACCAGAGAGCCCTGGAAGGATCCTCTTCAGTCTAGCCCTCCTATGGTTTCAGTGTCTCCCCACACCCTTGATATTCCCACTCCCATCTAGGAAGCTAACCTCGATTTGTGACTTATATATTACTAGGAAAAAGGCCTGTTGTGGAAATAAATACAACGGCCTCTAGAAAGAGGCTCTGGGTGGGTGCCCCGGTCTTAGGACACTCAGTGTCAATTTGCTGTGGCAACCTCAGCAGGGTATAATGACACTGAGTCCACCATTTTCTCCATAGGAACTGATCTCTGCTACCTAAAGAACAGTTGTAATTTTGAGTGCTCTCCAGCCCTCACCTGGAGATTGGCAATTATGGTTCCCCAGAAGGAAATAGTTGGTTTGGATGGTGGAGTCTATGGCTTTGTACCTGTCCGAGGTCCCACGTCATCTGAAACCTCACCCTCTCCAGGCTCCATCCTTCTCATCTCCAGGAATTTCCCACCTGGAGTTGGCAACCCTATCTCCTTCCCAGCCAATCATCAACCTACCTTTATTTTCCCCTCACTCTTCAGCTTTCCACCCCACACACACCTGCAGCCTCTTCCGTGCTCTGAAGCCCTGACTGCTACATCATATTGGCTGTCATATGGGGGCCACCTCAGCAGCATATAAGGATACAGAGCCCACCATTTTCCCCAGGGGAACTGATCTCTGCCATCTGGAAAGCAGTTGTAATTCTGAGCGATCTCCAGCCCTCACCTGGAGATTGGACACATTTTACCTCAGAACAGCAAACTGTTTAGAATGTTAGAGGCAAAAGCCAATCAAGTCGCATATGCAAACGACCTCTGTGTTCCGAGGCATAGGCCAATGAGGCTGCATATGCAAATAACCTCTGTGTTCTGACTGGCTATGGGGGGGGGAGGAACAGCAGTTTAGAATGTTGGAGGTGAGACTCAAGCAATGCAGCCAGTGGATAGGGACAGATTCTGAGTGACACACCAGGGCGCCAATCAATTCCGGAGCATGTGGAATGCTCTAGAGAAGTGCCTCCACCATTCGGCTTTTATTTATAAGGGAGATTTGTGTGTCTCAGCTGTACACATAATATGATGTACAAACAGTGCCAAAAAGGGTGTGCTTATTATGGGGGGAATTTGCTACAAGGGCTTTTTTTAGGTTTTTGTACATGTATTTTTGCTTTGGTTTTAATTGTTTTGATTATATTCTTTATTTGGTTTTAATTGTTTTAAGGTGCATTTTTATTATGTTTTTAATCTATTAGCCCCCTTGGTGGCCCTGATGAGAGCAGAAAGGCAGGGTATGCATTTTGTAAATAGATCACAAAATACAAAAAGAAATGCTTGCATGTTTGATTTGCAGAAAGGATAAGCAAAATTGTATTTGGGATTTCCAGGTCAAAATAACAAGGATGAGGCATTCAAAATTATACCTAATACACAGCCCAGCACTTTGCTGCTTTTATAAGAAGTTATCCTACCCATGCTGTGTCAATACAACACTTTTGGTAGTAAACAAAGCTTAGCAGCAACAATGTGGACTAAATCTACGTCAGTTGTCCTGAGAAATATTGAAACAGACACTGTCTTGGGACACGTTGTGGATTTCTGCATGTTTGTATGTATATGCAATCCTCTATGTGCTCGTTCTTTAGGGTAGTTTTTGTGCCTCGGTTAACGCTCTTCTTGTTGTTTTTATTTTTTTTTAAAAAATAAAAACTTTAGAGAACAGAAAATTGGTGCGTCAGGCGATTTCTCTAGAATTCTAAAGCAGACTCCTGAGGTTTGATTGGCTGTTTCATGATGAAATCCTCAGACAGCCAACGTGTTTCATGTATCCCATAGGTGGAAATCTGTCAACAGCTATTTACATCCAAACACATTTCTAATATGATCTTCATACTGTTTATGCTTCACATCAAGAGACTAAGTAATTGAAACAGTCCGCAATAAAGTGATTGTCAGTTTCCTTTTTCCTCTTCCCACCTCAGAGGAGCAGACCCAACAAACAGCAGATAATGCAAAAATGGCAAAGACTGTGGATTAAATTACTTGCTTATATAAATAGTTAAAGTTAAAAGTGTGCTAAAGTGGCTTTTTCCTTTACGGTTTCAGGCTTTTGAATAGGCAGCCTTTTTAATTTATATACGTAAAATACCTTTTCCCTTTCTTTTTAATGTTTTCAGCTTGCATTTGCTTGATTTTTGGGGGAAGGGATTGTTTCCTGGGTAAAATTCCTCCTCCCTTATACCAATGTCTGCAGGACCTGTTTTTAGGTGGAGGGCCATGGGGCAAATGAGCCCAATTTCCACATTAACACAAGTAGCAGTTCACAGTGTTGCAGTTGCTATTGTTTTATCTATGGACTGAGATCGTCAAATAGAAATTACTTTTGGTATTTTCATACCTCAATTTGCTCCAAGAAAAAACAGACAAGGGGAAGATACAACTTTTTGCAATAACCTGAATATAGATGGTCAGAATGTTAATGTCATATTTGATGTTATGTTAGACTAGTAGCAAAGCCCATTGTAAAATCCCCATCTGGCCAGCTCCCGGCCACATCTACTTATGCAGGGGAGTTCGGTGAATCACCACTCGGGGCCATGCAGCTCCTGGAGGTCGGCCTCACACTCCTCCTTGTTGGCCGCCTTCTTCTCCCTGGCACCAGTGGCCATCGGCTCGCTGCCTGCCTGTCCACCTGCAGGTGGCTGTGGCCGACAGCGACTGCTGTGGCACTGCCATGATTGGCCTTGGCCTGATGACCCTCCACCTGCTGAAGCATCCCCCCGTCTGGCTGCCTCTACCACCCTCTGCCCCCAGTGGCTCACACAGTGGAGGTCAGTGAATCACCGCTTGGGGCCGTGCAGCTCTTGGATGTCAATCTCGCTATCCTCATTGGCTGCCTTGTCCTCCATGGTGCTGGCACCCATCCCCTCACCAAACGCCTGGCTACCTGCAGCCGACCGCAGCCACCAATGACTGCTATGGTGCTGGCATGATCAGGCTAGGCCTCAGGACCCTCCGCCCTCCAGAGCATCTGGCCCGTCTGTCACCTCCCAGCACACTGAGCATGAGACGCTGGCTGCCGGTTCTTTGGGTGGGACTAAGACAATGCAGCCACCAATTGATAGAGACACCTTGTGATTGACACATCAGGGAGCCAACTGATTTGGAATCATGTGGAATGTTCTGGAGAAGTGCCACCCAAAAACACAATTATATACAAGGAGAGATGATGACATGGCAAAAAAAGACCTTGTGGGCAGAAAGAATGGTGTACTTTGCAAATCAGCTCCAGGGGCTTTTGTGGGTATCTTCCAGTTTTGGGGACCTAAAAACATCCTGTTGTGTTAAAGTCTGGTTTCATATATAGTTGTTTTTTGACAAAATTGTTTGCATATCTATTTTTCCCCAATGGAAAAAGAGAATGGCATTGACACAGGTCGCTAAGGAAAGAGAATTTCATGTGAACATGCAGCCCTCCGGCCTCCCAGGGACAACAAGACATTCAGGTTGTTAAAGAGTTGAATCCAGGTTCCCTGGAAATAACTTGGGTTCCTTGCAGCCACACAGCAGCCGTGGGGAATGGCAATTAAAAATAAATGAGATTCCAGCTGGGCATGGAATGTCACCATGGGGAGGAGGGGAGCCTGCCTCCACCTCCAAGCTTGTGCCCAAATAGCATTGTGGGGAGTTAGTTCCCCATTTTGGTTGCTCTGTGTGCACAGCAATGTTTTGGCATTGGAAAATGGCTTGGGGAGGAAGACAGCCCCCCCCCCCCCATGGTGGCATTCTCAGCCTATTTGAGGTCTTTATTTTTTTAAAAAAAGCTATCCCATACAGCCGCTGTGTGGCTGTTTGGTCCTGAATCTGTAACTTGGCCCTCACAGTGCAATCCCAAGCAGAGATTCACCCTTCAAACTCCATCAATGTAAATAAGCTTAGATGGATTTAACTCTGCTTAAGATTGCATTGCCAAAGGCAAAAAATTGGATTTTTCTTCTTTCCTTTTTTTGAAAAATGCAAAACATAAAAGAATAACCATATACCACCCAAACAAATGTCAAATATTTGTCAGTTCCCAGAACAGAAATGTAATAGTTGGCTCTTCTAGGACTAATAAAGTGCAAATAATGCTTTATCTAAAGCTTCAGTTTATTGCATTACTACTAAATTTTGAACAAAGTTTGAGTCTAGTGGCACCTTTAAGACTAACAAAGTTTTTTTAAAAATATTTTTTAAAATCCTTTTATTTAAGTTTAAATTAAAATTACAATACTGAAGCCACAATTAACAATCTGTTACAGAACCAAAAATCACAATAACCAACCATCTAAACTGTGTTGCATTGGGGGAATTAGATCCTTAACACATAGAAATTCTAAGACTGGTCTCCATATTTTGTCATATTTGCATAGAGGGACTACCATATGTAAATCCCCCCCAAATGGATTATGCATAACCTTACCTATCAGGAATTTTTCCCAGATTTTGCGGTACCATTTTTAAGCAAGGATCCCGTGAGGGATTTCCAATTCCTGGCAATGACCAAGCAAGCAGAAGCAACCAATGTAGAGACAAGTAATTCAGTCTTTTTATGAAGCAAAGAGTCAGAGCAAAAATCCAATAACAAAAATTCCACAGAATAAGGCAATGGAACACCCACAATATTGGATATCACTTTATGAACCACCTTCCAAAAGTCCTGAACCAGATGGCATTCCCACCACATATGTAAAGCAGTGCCTTCCTGTTCGCAGGATCTCCAACATAGTGGGCTCAAAGACTTGTTCATCAGGATATTAAAAAAAAAGACTAATAAAGTTTTATTCAAGGTATAAGCTTTCGTGTGCATGCACACTTCTTCAGACTAGTATCTTATATCTTGAATAAAACTTTGCTGTTCTTAAAGGAGCCACTGGACTTTGTTCAGTGCTGCTTTGTTCTGCTGCTTCTGACCAACACAGCTACCCACCTGAATCTACTAAATCTTGAAGCATTCTAGGAAATGTACAAAACTGAGAGACCTTATTCGGTGCTTTTGACAAGGCAGGAAAAAGAAATTAGCAATTTCACTGAGGCTGACATTCACTAGGCATTCCTTACTCAAATGGGATTGGCATTCTTTTGGATCAATATTCATGGGGAAAATTCATTATATTGGGGCAGCAAAACCACAACTATAATACACTTAAAAATTCATGTTTCCTTCAAATTGCATGTGGTACTTAGCTAATTTTCCATTGTAGTCTGTGAGAAAAAAAGAAAAGAAAACTTACATATTCCTATGATTTACCTATTCTGGTGAAACTTGGACCAATGATGGTGGGGGGAACACAGATAACCTGCCTTCACATTTTCTTGGGTCTCTGTAGGGATAAATGAACCCCCTTTCCCTCCTAATTTTTTCTTCACTCAAAATTTCTGAAATAGTTTATATATTTAATTATTTACTTTATCCCCCACCTTAAAGCAGCTTACACCCTTCTCTCCACCATTTTATTCTCACATCAACCTTGTGAGGTAGACGACGCTGAGATAGAGTGACGGGCCCAGGAACACCCAGTGAGTGACTGGCCCAAAGTCACTTAGTGACTGTCCATAACAGAGTGAGAATTCAGACCTGGTCTGCCAGATCCCAGTCTGACTCTCTAAGAGCTACGTGATGCTGGCTTTCTCTTGTCACCCAATTTCACCTCAGAATTTCATCAAGGCTCATCCTGCCATTGGGTAGGGCAAGCTGCTCTACATCCAGGTAGTATTTCAGGATAATAGTAAATGACAGTAAATGTCTACTATTTCGTTTTTTACTCCCAAAATGGAACAGCTTAAATGTTCTACCCCTGGCATCAAAGTGCCTTTGTTTTCATCTAGACAACATTCAGTACCATGTGCACTGCATATCACATTAGCTACAATGGTAATAGCCAAGAACATTGAGCATCCCCTCAAATGGTCCCGCCTGCCTGTTTTCCCCTGACGTGTGGGGAAAAGGTGAGATTAACTTTCACAGTTGCTAAAAGCAATAAGAGCTCACACAGTCACCACTTTAGCAATTTGCACCTCTGACGAATGATTTGCAGCCTTTGAATTGAATCAGGGAGGAAGTGGGGGCCTCACTGATGTCTGTGCCACTGTGGCTGCACATTGATCTTAAAATAAACAGATATTCCTTGAGTGCTAAAAACTCTTCTGTGTAAGGGAAATGTTAAAATGTCTGACTTGGAAAGGGGCAATTTCGACACCCGATATGTCTCTTTTTAAAAGTAACCAGCCACAATCTTGATCCTGAACTGGTGTGACCAGCTGCAATGGAGCATTCTTGCCCTGTGCTATTTTAGAGGGCCCAATCCATTGGCGGAGTTCCTTGAAATGACTGGGAGTTGCACACTAGATCTTTGCTAGAAGTGCTGTCGAAATTGTAATTATAAGGCCATCACACACATAAAATAGATTCCAGAAATCCTCAGAAGTATGTAGTTTAGACTAGGGATGGGCACAAACTGCAAAACAAACTGAATTTTACTCAAACCAGGCTAATCCATGGTTTGTTTTGACCTGGTTTATTCGGTTGTGTCATTCCTGAACAATGAACTGTCATTTTTTCTGTGGAGGTTTGGGTGGTTCGTTAGAGTGGTTAATTGGCCAGACAGCCTGGTGCTGATCCAATCAATTCCTAGGTAACACTGGGGGTGGACTTATGGAGAGCCCTAGAAACACCCTTGTCCATAGCTTGATTTGCAGCTCTGGCAGCCAACCACAAGCTCCCATTCTGCTCTATGGGAGCAGATTGTATCACACCCTGACTCAGCTGTTTTCACTTTGCAGCAGGAAGAGAGAGGAGAAGAGAGAGTTGTTGAGCGAGAGAGAGTTATGAGATGAAGAATTGCTTGCAGCTGGCTGATTCAAGAGGAGTCTTTGAGGGACTCCTTTTTCTCCCTACACAGTGGGACAATTTTTTAAACACCTCTCCTGGCTGGAAAAGTGTTCCTTGCTGTGGTTTCAGGGACCTGATCCACAAACATACTAGCATCCCTCTGCCAGTGCCAGGTGTGTGGGGGGCTCAAGTTCTTTTTTTTCTCTTTAAAATCCAGTCATTGCCAAACTTGGAGGCCAGGTGGAGGAGTGCCTGCTGAAGACTCCCTGTGAGTTTGGCATCATGAGGGGGCCGTTCTACCACCTCCAACTCACAAACCGCACAAACAATGAACCAGTTTGGCAAACTGAAAAGTTCATGAAAGTTCGTAGTTAGTGGAACCCAATGAACCATGAACTACCACGAACTGCCATTTTCCTGGTTCATGCCCATCCCTAGTTTAGACCAAGTGACTGACTGACCTCTGATTGCTTCCTTCAATATGTTTGGTAAGCTGGACCATCAAATGTGTTCATAGTGAAATTTGCAGCATCCTTAATACTAACTGATCAAAACGTAGCCTGATTGATCCTGTTCAATAACAATTATTATAACTAACATGAAAAAAAACTTAAATACGTTTGGAAATAATGTGGGGAGGTAATTAATCCTCTCTATATTTGTCATCGACAGTATCTCAGCTCCATAGAGCATCAGTCACTAATGGGGAAGAAAGAAATCGAGGCCAGCAGCACCTTAAAAACCAGCCACTTTCCCCAGGATATAAGCTTTGGTGAGTCAAAGCTCACTTTAAAAAAAAATCTGAACAGTGTATTGAATATAAAATGGTTACAAAACTATAAGAATATTAGAATAACAATTAACAATTAATATTCATTTTCAAGTCAGGACTATCACGATACCGAAAAGGTGTTAACTTACTTTACAAACAATCATAGTCAGTATATAACATGACATTGCTATACAAAGTAATACAAAGTATCAAGAACAAGAACCTCTCCGTGACTTATAACAAAGAAAGATTAAAACAATAAGTTAAGAGAATTAATTTTGTCCAGAACTATATCAAATCTCACTTCATCAGATGGGGGAATGGGAGTAGCTTGGGAAATATGTGCTGTAGAGGGACAACAATCCAATCAAAAACAAGGCTTGCCACTTTTTCTTCCAAACAGTAGCCTCCCAATTCTATTCTCAGCATATTGTTTCTACTCTCTTTCAATTGGGGAATAATCTCAGACTCAGGGAGAGATTTCTGATTCTATGTAAGCATGGTTTCTGTATTTGTGGAAGCTATTTCATTATCTCAGTTTGTGTTGTTGGGGAGGCTTGATCAAGCAGTGTTGCAGAGACTGAGGGAGAGAGCAAAACAACAGAGGATATTTCACTACTGCAAAATAAAATGCACGCACATACCTCAAACCAGTTGAAATCTGAGAAGTTAGTGATAGGGATATCTCTTATTAAAATTCAAATAAACTTCTAGCTTATTTCATCCATTTCCTGAAGAACTATCCCCCAGCATGAAACTGTGTGGGATTATTGGTCAGTCCCTCAGGCAGTAGAAAAGCGCTACTGCTTTAACAGTCTGGCTCTATGTTCTGTGTCTATACTCTATGTCTATAGTAACTGCGCCCACCTCAAAAAAAGAAAGGAAGAAATGCTGTTAAGGTACCTCCACAACCTGAGAGGCGATGAATTGAGAGTCTCAGTTTACTTCCCACAATTAGAAAAGATACCTTTATTTATCCCCTATTTTGACATATTTATTGCTTTGCTGTCCTTTCCCCCCTAATTGAATCAAAACAACTGTTGACCTTATAACCTTAGCTTGTTATTTAGTTTTGAATTTGCATATCTTAAAACATCTTCATCAAGTTACATATTAATTTGCTGTATTTGAAAAAAGTGTGCATGCACACGGAAGCTCATACCTTGAATAAATCTTTGCTGGTTTTAAAGGTGCCACTGGACTCTAACTTTGTTCTGCTGCTTCAGACCAACATGGCTGACCACCTGGAACTAGTCTTGTTCTATGTCTGGCTTTTATTTAGGACTTCCATTTTATTTGCTGATGTCAGTAGACTGTATTTTTCCTAGGGCTGCCAAGCCGCGGTGGGGGATCCGTGCGTCTTCACGGGATCCCTGCCGTGGGGGACAGCGATACGCGTTGCACCGCCGTCGCCAGGAAGTGATGCTACGCGTCACTCTGGCAACGGGGCTGGTTGGAGTCCTGTTGCCAGAGCAACGCATAGCGTCACATCCTGGCGATGGCGGTGCAACGCGTATCGCTGTCCCCCGCGGCAGGGATCCCATGAAGACGCAGCCCTAATTTTTCCATCCTGTTGCCATGTTATGATTTAATGTTTTAACTCTTCTGGCAAGCCTCTTTGGGTCCCCCTTTGGAAGAAAAGCAGGTTTTTCAAACCAATGAGTACATGCTTTCCATTTTCCTCTAGTCTTTCTGTGGCAACAAGGAGAAAGAGGGTTGGTGGGGGAGAAAAAGGGTGGAGAGGGTCCCTTTTGACCACCAAAAAGGCTATGCAGGAGATCGTGGGATCTGTGTGGATAATAGGTGTGTAGGATGGGGCTGTACTAAGGAAGGGGATTAGTTGGCTGGCTGGATTCAGAAATCCATAGACTTAAATCTCCACATTGCCAGCACCAGGTCATCATCCATCTTCTAAAGGTGGAACAATCCGAGGACAGATTGGGAGGTGTTTGAAGGCCTTATGGGAGGATCTGGCAAGTTGCAAGAGGTTTTAGAACACAGACACCTCCCAGTTCTTTAGTGTCATTCATAATTTGTTGATTCTTTGGGGGGATTTCCTCCTCTTCTGTTAATGTTGTTGCTCTTATCTTGCTATTTTCATGTCTAATAATACAAGTCTGAAGGCCAAACTCATCACAGTACCCACAGGTCTGACCCATAGGCACCAACACTATTTTACTGCTGAACTTGGCCATTTAAAAATACCACAAGAGGGTTGTTTTGGTGCTTGAAAGTATGCACAGCGGGAAACAAGATCACCTGGTCCCACCGCATTACAAGCCTGATTAAGATAGGGCCCATGTGGCATTTTTCAATATCCAAGTTGAGCTCCAAAATAGGGTTGGCATCTATGGGTTGGACCTGTGGATGTTGTAGCATCTAGTTTGGCCCTGAGATACTCTTGCTGACCAAGATTTGTATTAAAATAGAGAAAAACTTCAGATGTAGTTCAGTGAAAGATCATCCCCAGTCACAATGCATGAAAATGGGAATTTGTGAAAATTCATTTTAGTCCTAGTTGCAACTGTGTGGATGTAGATGAACATAAGAGGATGGATTGGACTAGCTTGTAGTTTAAGGTGTTTGTTTTAGAAAGTCTTCACAAGGCAGGGGCAGCTGAAACAAAAGTGAAGGGAAACTTTAAAGGTTTTTTTAAAAAAATTTCCTGAAGAGTAAGATGTTCCCAAGGGCAGCCATTCTTTGCCACTTGACACATTTGACATGTCACTGGCAAAACGAAATCTTCAGACATAGAAAACCTGTCAGGGTCACTGCTCAAATGTTATGTGAGAGTTGGGGAGAGGGAAAATCTCCCCCCCCCCCAGGACCAAACTGAGAACTTGGTACTTATTCCTTCCTGACTAGGATAATCTCACCCAGAGATGTGTCAAACACTGGGTATGGGGGAGAAAGCGATTGAAATTCATTCCAACTTACTGTGATGTAACTGCTCATTTGCGTGTGAGTCAAGCCCCTCACCCAACTGACATGATGGTTTTGCTTAAAGTGTGAATCAAGTGCTGCAATGAGCAGCTTTGTACCTGCACAGTAGCCACTTCTTCAGGCTTTCCTCCATACGTTCTTTCCTGTGCTACCATGTCAAATGCAGGTCTTGCCTTTGTAAATAAATTTCCCTTATAACTTACTAGGAATAAGGTCTGTTGTGGAAATAAATACAACGAGCTCTAGAAAGAGGCTCTGGGAGAGTGCCCCGGCCTTGAGTACTCAGCACCAATTTGCTGTGGCGACCTCAGCAGGGTATAATGACATAGAGTCCACCATTTTCTCCATGGGAACTGATCTGTGCCATCTGAAAAGCAGTCGTAATTCTGTGTGATCTCCAACCCTCCCCTCGACACTGGCAACAATGGTTCCCCATGAGGGAATGGCTGGCTTGGAGGGTAGAGTCTATGGAATTGTACCTGTCAGAGGTCCCACCCCTCTTCAAACCTCACCCTTTCCAGGCTCCACCCCTCAAATATCCAGGAATTTCCCACCTGGAGTTGGCAACCCTATCAGGACTGGCCCCAATAAGTTTTCTCCCAAAGGCCAAAACAGGTGTGGAAAGGGCCTTTTAGTGACAGAATCTTGTTGCCTAGCAACAGGCACTGAGGAGAAAGCACAGTTGCCACCTCTGATTAGGGAAATACCTGGAGAACTGGGGACTGGATCCTATGGTGGGCAGCATTGGGGGGGGGGGATGGAAACCCCAGATCCATTAGGTCCAGCAAATAAAAATAATCCAAATAATGGGCAGTACTGAACAAGCCCGTGCGTGTACGCAAAGCCCATTCCAGAAAGGAACTGAACCATTCAAATGCAGCACTGGACACAGAGCATCCCATAGGGAGGGCCCTGTCCATCAAAGAAGAAACCCAGAAGGACTAAGTCACCTGGATGTACTGGTAGAAGACGAAAGGCCGATTTGATATCACATTTAGCCAATTTGGTTCCTCTCCCACAACTACAGACCATACGGATCGCCTCATTGAAAGAAGTGTACCTAACTGAGCAGAGTTCACTAGGTATAGCATCATTCACCGATCCACCAGGAGGATAAAACAAATGGTGAATGAGGCGATACTCCTCAAGTGCCTTCTTGGGCACCATCCCTAAAGGTGATACCCACAGATTGGGCACCGGAGGCAAGGGAAAGGGACCCAAGACCCTACCTTCCAGACACTTTTTTTGAATCTTAGTTCTGCTATGCAGGAGATCGTGGGATCTGTGTGGATAATAGGTGTGTAGGATGGGGCTGTACTAAGGAAGGGGATTAGTTGGCTGGCTGGATTCAGAAATCCATAGACTTAAATCTCCACATTGCCAGCACCAGGTCATCATCCATCTTCTAAAGGTGGAACAATCCGAGGACAGATTGGGAACCACCTGCTCCATGTCCCAAACTGAGGGCATATTAGGAGCCGAAAATGAACACCTCTCCCCCACATAGGGAATGTGAAACCCAAACTTGAACCCATCCAACAAATACTGCCTATCGGCTAACTTGGGATACAAGCGCAACCAGCGCTCCAACACAGGGACTTTAATTGGACTGGGTCCCTTTTTCACGTAAGGCCTGACCTCCCTGACATCTGCCACCTTTGCCATCCCTAGCACCAGGTCTGGCTTTTGCCTTGGGGCAGGATGGAAAGGCATGGGGGCCGGCACAGAGGGGGCATTTGTGATGAAAGGAACATGTCTTCTGACTGCAATACCCCTGTGAGGAAAACTCCCAACACAAAGGGCGCCGTTGGATTACCTGGCCATTTTGGGAACGCAAAGCTCCTACATTAGCAGCATTAGCTCTTTTCACCACGTGTCTGCTGTCGGAATGCTCCCCTGACATAGGCCTGGCCGGGGATATCATCTGCATCCAGATATGTGGATGGATTAGGTCCCAGCAGAGGGCCGGGTACATAGCTGCCTTCATACAGAAGGCCTTATCATATTCCATCCAAGCCGACCCAGCAAAGTCCGAATAACCTTTGTATATTATGTCCATATGCTGGAGCCGAGATGAGGCCCTTCCAGGCTGCCCCCTAACAATCACCCCAGCATAGATTAAAAAGCCGGGGTACCAATCAATGTTCCCTCTAAGCTGTGGAGTCTTGTGAGCAAAAATTCTACTTTGTGAGCTACTGGCATTAAAGTTGTGAGCAAGTGATTTGGTCCTGGAGCCCTCCTTCCTGAGCCAAGACAAACATCTGTGAGCTGGAGTCTAAAAAACTGTGAGCTAGCTCACACCAACTCAGCTTAGAGGGAACACTGGTACCAATTAGCCTAGATCCTATCTATGCTGTGACACTTCAAGCGCTCTTTGTCCCGTTCATCCAGGTCTTCTCTATCTTTTTTATCTAGCTCCCTGTATAATAAGGAAAAGACATCTACGTACTCTCCTCTTAATATCTTTTCCCTGGTGGCCGCCGTGAAGTGGTCACCTAAAGGCATCGCTAGTTCCCCAGATGGCAACTCTTTTGCTGGCACCATCTCATAGGTTCTATTACCTGGATCAGGAGCAACACACCCCATCCACACCCCACCTTGCTGATACAGTCCAGTACATGATGGAGGTGGCACGCCCACAGAGGCAGGGAAAGATCCCCCAACCAACACTGTAACAGATGACACAACTGACGTCTGTAATCCCCTAACGCCCTGCTGGTCCTCTAATGTGTTAGCTGGGGGTTCCCCACCAGCCAAAGTCTGGGTATGTGCAGCCCCAACTGACCCGGATGGAATAGGTGTGCTGGCAGCCCTAGACAAGGATGCCACTACTGGCGTCAACACAGGCAACCCGACAGAAGCCTGCAAGCCTACTGGGCCCCATGGCCAAGTGATGTCAGGTGTTCGTGTTGCAACCGTCCTACCTAACACCTGTGATGGGCCTCCAAAAAGTGCCACTTGCTGTTCCTTACCCCCATGCTCAGCTGGGCCATCCTGCATCTCGACTGGTTGTGCGTCTTCATCCTCAAGAACAGCAGCATGGCCCACAGCACCTACACACCGACTTTCTACAAAAGAGAGATGATTCAATACCTGGTTCTGAAAAATCTCCATAGATGACCTAGCTGGTTGTAACGTGGTTGAAGGACCCTCTAAACATTGCTCAATAGCAGCCAGCCTGTCCAAGATGGCCCTACTAACCAGGGTATCCCAAAAGGCATCCATAATAGCAGACAAAACAGGACCGGCAAGTGGCAAAGGAACCGACGCTGTGGATGTATGTGCAGGGCCGATGGGTGCTGCCGATACTGCCACCACCTGAGTAGAAGCTGCACCCACTGGCATAGAAGGCACCGTAGCACCCATCCTATTAGGCAAATGTCATGGGCCACCAGGGGTAAAATGCGCGGCCCCATCATTAGGCCGTTTACATGGGGGCTGCTTACTCTTTGCCGCAACAAGTCCAACCCGCTTAGGGGGTGGGCTGTTTTCCTTCAGAAGCCCCGATGCCCTTCTTTGGAGCCATGCCAAACTTCACCAATATCCTACAATGGCACTGCCTAGGCCCTACTTACTGGTCACAAATGGGCAAATAGAATAAGTGTGCCCACCCAAGGCCCAATGCATAGGGAAGGCCTAAAATGGCCGATAGCAAGAAAGGCCTAAAATGCCCACTGGCCAGAAATGCCAAAAATGGCTGCCGTTTAAACACTCCCAACGGCTGCCATTTCTTCCTGCCTTAAAATGGCCACCACACCCAAAACTAGCCTCCTCTGAGCCAAAACTGGCCCTAACTACAGCTGATGGGGACTGGGGGGGGGGTAAACAGATCAAGGGACTAAAAGGCTGAAGCGGCCTTACCACTCCGTGACACCCAACCGGCCACTGGACCTGGTAAAGGGGGAGGACACAACCCTAACTACCCCCACCAACCCCCCTTTTAAAATTGTGAACAGCGCTGGATGAGTCGCACGACTGCCGGATTGCGCTGCTGGATCATGCTGCCAACAAAATCAGGCCACCACACTCATCAGGCACCCCTCCGCCGCCCAAACTTGCCACCATCCAAAATCATCACCCATGCCGCATGAGTCGAGCCTCTGCCATCGCAAGCCCTGTAAGCCTGCCTGACCACCGCTGAGACCCCACGCCAATGCACCACTGCTGCTGGAGAAGGCCTAAAGCCCCAGAACAGCAGCACAGTCTCATGCTCCGCTTCAACCAAGCACACAAGAGGACTGCTAAGACAGAGGGCGGGAGCCGAGCCTAAGTAGACTGGTTCCGCCCCCTGCCTGGCGCCACACAAGCACACAAGAGGACTGCTAAGACAGAGGGCGGGAGCAGGGCCTAAATAGGCTGGCTCCGCCCCCTGCCTGGCGCCGCGTTTCTCGCAGCACCAGCATCCTTCACTTCATGCCTCATGAGGAGGCAATTCAGCCCCATCCCGCCAGCGCGAGCTTGGCGGGAGTTTGGGCTCACATTGCCTTGTCCCCTGTCCCTGACCACTGTGTTTGCATTTGTTTACTCTGGAACACACACACCCCTCCTTCTTCATAGCTCATTTTCATCACTGTAGTCTCTGAAGAATAGATGGCTGTGTAGCTGGGGCATGCTTGAACAGACAATACCTAGTTAGAATTCAGGGGAGGGAAATTTGGCAGTTGGGAAGAGAATGCTGAACAGCCGACCCTCTTTTCAGAACACCTACCAGCTCAGCCAGCTGTCAGTAACACAAAGAGCGCTCCTTTGTATAAACTTTGTCACTGATTTCTCAGTGACATTAAAAAGTATCAGTTGAATGAAGGCGGTTTCTGTGGACATCCAGAATGTAAAATGCACCATGCTCAAGTGGGTTAACGGAGCAGGGTGAAAAGGCAAATGCTTGACTTAGGATAGGTTTGTTTTTTTCATTACACAGCATGTGTATTCCGTGGATTCAGAGATGAGAGATCAGGTTTCAAACACTGGTTCTTCCATAGACACTCCCTTGCAGAAGTTGCTACACCATGTCTAGCATGGGAATAATTTATTTATTTATTTCTTTATTTATCATTCGACTTTATATCCCGCTCAAACCCCCTTATCCAGGGGGTCTCTGAGCGGCTTACAGGTCGGTGCTAGTCACCATTTTTATCCCCTGACTAGGGCCACATATTTATACGGGGTGGGGAAACCTACCAGCACCCTTATGGTGGTGGTTGGTGTTGTTCTTCATCTGGCTCAGGTGTAGGCAGTTTCCCTGGTGGGTGCTCCTCTTCGGCGCTCGGTGGTGACTTTCTCTTCTTGAGGTGCGCGACTCCTGCCTCCTTCCGGCCTCAGCAACATCCTTTTTCCGGCTCCGCTGTGCTGGCGCTCAGCGTTATCACGCGCCTTTTCCTCGGCGGCGGTGGGTACTAAGGGTGGGTACCCATTTATCTACTTGCAATTAAGTTGCTTTCGAACCACTGGGTAGGCGGGAATAAGAACTTCCAATCTAACAGGAGTATGAGGGCAAGAATGGACATGATTCAATGTTATTGTGACATATGAACCTAAAAACATCCCTGCTGGATCAGACCAGCAGTCTATCTACTCTAGCATCCTGTCTCACATAATGGTCAACCAATTACTGTGGAAGGCCAACTACCGAGCATAGAGGCCAAGGCTTCCCCCTGAATTTCCTTCCTTGAACTGGTATTCAGAGGTTTATTGCCTCTGAATGTGGAGGCTCCCTCTAGCCAGCATAGCTAGAGCAGTTGGATTCTTGCATATCAGGCCTGCACCAACTCTGTTTATTGTAGGCCAATACTGATTGTCCTCTCTGTATGTATTCCTGCATGTGTGGGGTGGTGGGGACTTAGTTTTATGTTCCCAGAGGCTCTTGTTCCTGAGAAGCACTAGGGTAAATTGCTTGTGCAGTTGCCATGTCAGCCGGTATAGTGTACTGCCTTCCCTCCCTGAGGTGGTGCCTAGCCCCAGGAAATCCATCACAGTTGCTGTCTGCTGGATTGAATAGTATTGGCTAGCTAGCTGCTGCTTTGTAGGTAAGTGCCCAGTATGTCTGTTCCCACCCCAAATGTGATTGATATACAAAATGTCATGCTAAATATAGGGTTGGAGCCAGACTAATTTTTTTCCCCAATGGCAGAATGGGACTTTCCTGCCTCCCCCTCCCACTGAAGCTCCATGAAATGCTCCTCCTGGGGCACAGGGAACCCTGCGGAGTCACGTGAAGGAGGCCTGCAGTGGGAAGTGGGGGGTCAGTGGAAATGTCCATTTTAACCTGGATCCAACCAACACATTTTTAGGCCAGAATTATATCAGGTGTTAGACATGGACTCTCCTTCTCTTCCCATGTTCCCAATTTAGCCCAGTTCCCTGTGTCCCCCCACCCCATGTAAACCAGTTATTTGAAATGGGAGTGGGGAAAGAGGTAGCATCAGGACCTATTTAAAACTAGCTAACACATGGGGAGAACTGAACACAGGACTACCATTTTGAGCAGGAGCTGTACCTCCAGCATCACTTCTACTACCATCCCATCTGTAAATAGCACACTTCTAGCAAGCCATTCATTTTCCCCCTTCCCCGGCCTTCAATATGTCCTCCCTGTGTCAACATACGGACAAGACATGAGAGCTTGGTGATACATGGGGGAAGGTTTTATTGTTTCTAGAAGTTCAGAACTAATTGAATCTGCATTCAAAGTGTGCTGGAAAGCAGAGCGGTGGCTGTGGATTAAATGCTTTAACATGCCTGCTGACTCTACCGAAAGATGCCCCTGTCTGAAGTCGCAATGTCAATTTTATCACTCAAGTGTGACTTTGTTCTTTTCCCTTTGCATTGACATCCCTCTTTCATCTTGTGCCAGATTAGCTAGCTGTCAACAACTGTGACACTGTGTGCTTCAGATAGGCAGCAAACTAAACTCCAACCAAGTCAACCCTACAGTTTGAAGTGTGAATGATTTGGGGAGGGTGGCGGGGTTCCTTTCGTCATGGCTGCAATTCTCTTAAGTCTCCTTGTCTCGTAGGGGTGCAGTTAGCCAGAAACTTTGTGACAGAGAGGCAACAAACTTCCATTGGTAGGACAAATGTTGGCTTTGTACCAGCCTGTCTCTATCTGGAGAACAGCACTTTCATTCACATTTGAATGGACTCAGATCGATGGGGGAAAGTGAGTGGATACAGCCAGGTATGGAGTAAATGCACAAGATTCATCGGCAGCATGAGGATCCTCTTTACATTAGATGCTTTGGTATTTTCATCAGTGTTTGGAATGCATTTGCAGAGCATTTCCATGTGCAGTGAGGGCTGTGCTTTGTTTTTTTGAGGGGGGAAAGGTGTCAGGGTTCAGGTTTGTGTGGGAGACCTCTCGTACAATCCTAAGCAGTTACACTCTTCTGAGCCCATTGACTTGGATGGACTTAGAAAGGTTAGGATGGCACTGTTAACATCTTCCATGCCCAGACCCCTGATCCTAAACTCTGCTCTAAGATACACTAATGATGCTGTCAGTTTTTAAAATTTAAAACAATTTTATGCTGACTTCCCACCCGTTCCAGGTCCACAAGGTGTTGAATATTAAAACTAAACAAATAAAACAAATACATAAGGAAACAACACTAGAGGGAGGGCCAGTAACCATTATTAGGGGTATGCCAGAATGAACAAACCCTGACCTGGATAGCCCAGGCTTGCCAATCTTGGAAACTGAAAAGTACTGGGTTTGACGCATGGAGAACTCGGACTACGACATGCGTTCAGACGTGTTTATTGTACTTCCAAACAACACACACAAAACGGCCCTGCAAGGTGAACTATATACACTGCACCTGGCACACCTCTGTCCCCATTGGAGGGTTTGAATCTCCTGCCAAGGGTGCTATTGGTGGACTCCTTGTGGACTAGGATCCCCGGTTCCCATTGTGTTTGGGACCAAGCTCCTGCTTAAGCCACGGACCCCTGGTGGCGGTCCACGTACATAACAGAAACTAAGCAGGGCTGCCTCAGGCTGGTATTGGGATGGGAGACCACCAAGGAATACCAGGCTTGTGACAATGGCAAACCACCTCTGACTGTCTCTTGCCTAGAAAACCAAGTCGCCGTAAGTCAGCTGTGACTTGATGGCCAAAAAAAAGAGAGAGTCTGTACCTGCCGGTGAAAGATACAGCAGGAGACAGACAAATCTCTCTGGGGAGAGAGTTCTAAAGTTTTGGTGCCATGACTGAGGTCTCTCAGGTTGCCACCCATCTTGCTTCAGATGGCAGGGGCAACCAAAGCAGGGCCTCTGGAGAGTACCAGGGTATACAGGTAGGTTCATATGAGAGGAGGCAGTCCTTAAAGTATGTTGGTCCTAGGCCATTCAAGGTTTTAAAGGCCGATACCAGCACCTCAAATTGAGCCAGAAGCAAATTGGAAGCTAGTGTAGATGGAACCAGACTTGAGCGATATGATCCCTTATCACTACTTCCCCCACACCTCCTAATCACAAATGGAAGGAGGCAGTGTCAAATAAATATTATCCAAAGCACAGGAGTAGGGCTATCAGACTAATAATGCTATCCTAAGCAGAGTTATATCCTTCTAAGCCCTTTCAAATCAATGGGTTCAGACTAGAGTAACTTTGCATAGGATTGTGCTGTAAGTTCTCCCCCACTTCCTTTGTCAATGCACAAGCTTTCCTTTTCTCCGTTGAGTTAGGTGTGTCACAGCAACCCTGATAGTGTGTGTCTGGCCAAAGTGCACTTAACCTTTGTGGCTGATCAGGAAGTCAAATCCAGCACTGATCCAAACACAGCATTGCTCCTGCTACCCTGTGATTTATACCAGTGCTGAATAAGCCAGGTGAAAACAAGTCAGCAGGACCAGAGCAGAGAGCAGCAAGAGCTTTCATAGAAGACTGGTACATAGTGTGTTGCACTGATATTAGGAAATCCTGCTTTGCTTACAGGTTGTTGGGTGATCTTGTCTGAGCCCCTCTGTCTCTCATTGTAACCTACCCTGCAGATCTGTAAGGCCCCGGTCACACGGGCTGGATATCGTGCGGGGGGGGGGGAGGCGTGGCTAATTGCCCTGGCACAGTTTGATCCGCGATTACACGATCAGACGTGCCAGCGGCACACCACAGGTTCTTCCCTCGGTGCCGGCAGGTAAACAAGGGACCGGAGGGGAATGCCGTGCGCCGGCGCGATCACACCACCAGCATCTGGAAGCAGCCCGTGGCAAACATCTACTAGTACCTTGGAGGTACTAGTTTTTTTAAGGCGCATTGTCGGTGCTAAGCCACGGGTGCGCTCCACTTCCCAGATGTTGGGGTGTGATCGCGCCCGGATAATCCGCCCACCATCCGTGCCTCTCCTGCGGCAACTTTGCCATGTGACCAGGGCCTAAGAAGAATGAAATCAGTGGGATCCAAGGCTTTTGTGGTGTCCTGCCAACCTAACAGTTTGAAAGCAACAAATTGCAGCCAGATCAATAGGTACTGCTTTGGTGGGAAGGTAACAGAGTTCTGTGTGCCTCGGCGTTTAGTCATGCTGGCCACATGACCACGGAAAAGTCTTCAGACAACGCTGGTTCTTTGGCTTGGAAATGGACACGAGCACTGCCCCCTAGAGACAGATTCGACTGGCTTTCAAGCAAGGGAAACCTTTACCTTACCTTGGGATGCCAGCAACTTGGAGAAATAAAATGTCATATCTCTTTAATAGAAGCTTACTGGGGTGTTATTTACCTCCATGCTGTGAACAGCTTCCCATTTCTGCACATAGAGACTCTGTTGAAAGGTACAGGACACCTTTTCTACAGCTTGCTGGCAATCCTAACTCGCCTTAAGCGACTTGGAGGAAGAGTGGGACTTTTAGAAAAATGCAGTAATAAAATGACAACTTGCAAAGGGAGGAGAGGCTAATAATAAACATTTGTCACATTCCTGTTTCAGCTGTTCCTAGGGTTATCAGCTTTTAAACTGGTCTCTCTAGCCATCCGGTTAATATAAGTTTGATCTGTGGCAATTATCCGGTGATGTTATTTACTTCTATGCCATGAAAATCTTCTACTCACTATGCGGACACATTAAGCCTCTATTAAAGAGATAGGATATTTTTTCTCCTGGCTAGTTGGCCCCATCGTAGCTGCTCCTGTAGATCCAGGGGGTGGAAGGAGGTACTTTGGTAGTCCAAATGGACTCCACAGCAAGAATCTCTCCTTTAGGGCTGACATGACCTCAAACTGTGCCTTGGATCAAATACAGCCTGTCTTTCTCTTCTTTTTTTCTCTCTACCATGACACCTGCAATCTCTCAGCAGTGGCTCAGCTTCTGAGAGACCAGCAAATCCTTTCATTGTGTGAAATCTCTCCCTTTCTTTGCCTCTCACACTCTCTCTGCCTTTCTTCTTTCCCCCCTTGCATGATCTGTGGCCGCAGCTGTTTTGGACTAATTTGCCAAATCATTTGATTAAGCTTGAAAGAGAGATGCAATTAACAGGAGGGAGTGGAATAAGGATTTATTTTAGAAAGTTTGCCTCTCTGCTGACCTACTGGACTAGCATTTCTGAAGGCGTACGTGGGCATCTTGCATGTGCCGCAGAAAAATTGGCAAATGTAGCAGGCAGCTTGAGGGGGCAATGCAGGGCCACAGCCGGCTTCCCTCAGTAGGTGGGCTCTCCTATAATCAGTGGGTTTCCAAGAACTGCATGGAAAATGGGTGGTTCCCTTCTCTCTGATGCGAAGTCCCAGTCTCTGCTTGTACGTTAGCATAATGAACTCTTAAACATAAGTTGGGAAAGCAAAGTTTCTAGGTTCAGAAATTTCTATTGGCTCACAAGGAACTCATTCCTTAATGATACATTTTAAGTTGTCCCTGACCCCTTTAAGAGTTCTACCATATTCAGAGTGATGGGGGGGGGTCATTTAAACATGACAGGGATGCTAGTGATTTTGAAGAATCCTACTTGGACAGGAGGGATCATTGGTGGGTGGCAGTGTTCCCTCTAAGCTGAGTTAGTGTGAGCTAGCTCACAGTTTTTTAGCCTCCCGCTCACACATTTTTGTCTTAGCGCAGGAAGGATGGCTGAAGAGCAAACTAACTTATGCAGTAGCCAGATCGCTTACTCATGACTTATGCCAGTAGCTCACAAAGTAGAATTTTTGCTCACAAGACTCCACCGCTTAGAGGGAAGAAGAAGAAGAGATTGGATCTATGCCCCACTCTTCACTACCCAAGGGAGTCTCAGAGCGGCTTACAAATTCCTTTCCCTCCCCCTCCCCACAACAGACACTCTGCGAGGTAGGTGGTGCTGAGAGAGTTCTGACAGAAACTGCTCTTTTACAAGAACAGCTGTGTCAGAACTATGGCTTGCCCAAGGTCATCCAGCAGGTGCAAGTGGAGGAGTGGGGAATCAAACCTGGTTCTCCCAGATTAGAGTCCGCACACTTAACCACTACACCAAACTGGCTCTCTTAGAGGGAGCATTGGTGGGTGGAGTTAAGTTACTCAGGTGAGTCAGGTTTTTTTAAACATTATCTTTATTGGTATTTAAACAAATTAACTAAAAACAAACAAACAAAAAATCAAAAAAACAGGAAAAGAAGAAAAAACATCAGTTATCAACTTGATATACAACATCTGGTTGCAGATAGGTTCCAGTTTTTCACAAAATGTATACATTCCATTTTCTTAGCTTATTTGTCATAACATTTAGATACTATTATATATTTACATCTGTCCTTCATATCCAGTTCAATCACAGTTTAAACTACTTTCTCTCCTTTAACCATCTATAAAATGTAGGCCAATATTTATCAAATTTTTCAAAACCTTTTTCTTGTAAAAGGAAAGTTAATTTCTCCATCTCCGCCACCTCTAATATTTTAGAGATCACTTCTTCTCTAGAAGGAATTTCCTCCCTTTTCCACTTACTAGCGTACAAAATTCTGGCTGCTGTAATAATATGCATCACTAAATATATTTCATTTTTCTTAAAATTATCTGGGATAAAATTTAATAAGAAATGCTCATATTAGTACATTAATCTTTTGTTAGTATATGTAAATTTTTTGGCTTCTTCTGTGTTTGACCGATCGTCCTTCATCTTGACCTGTAAACAATAAAAATTTTAAATTTATTAGTAATGTCATTTTGGTTAATTTGGTTAATTGTTAATATTGTCCTCTAGTGCGTTTTCCGAACCAATCTTCATGTTCTAGGTTTTCTTCCTTTTACATCATCTCAGATTGTAAGATGAGCCCTTCGCTGCTCCTTCATCTTCTGGTTCCTTGTCCCCCCTCTCCGAGCCGCTGTCCCCGTCGCTACCAAATACCTCCCATTTAGCGAGTTCTGCTTCTTCCTCCGAGCTGGCGTGTCTCTTCAAAAAGTCTTGAGCTTTGAAGATGGAGTCAATCTTCTCTCTTTTATCCTTAAATTTGAAAATAAGTCCTTCGGGAATCAACCATCTATAGTTAATTTGATGAAGTACATCTTTTAAAATCTTGACTGTCTGCTCTCCAATCTTCAAAGGCGTTGATGATGCCGCTCTTAAAATTTGATCTTTGGTCCATTGCTTGGTGAATTTGACCACCACTTCCGTCGGCAAATTATTTTTCTTTGTAAAGTTGGAATAGGCTCTATACGCCAGATCCATCTCTTCGCTCAGTTTATCCGCTTCATTGCCAGTCAGTGGTGCCAAAGCATTCGCCAAAATACTTCTGAGATCTTCTTTTTCAACTTCTTTTATGCCTTGAAATTGGAGAGTTAAATTTGATTTTTCCATCTGTAACATCAATAACTTTTTATCTTGTGCTTCTTGATTTTTTTGCATTTTATTGACCTTCTTCTTGGTTTTTTTGTGTATCTTCCGATGTAACCAGACATTTCTTTGCGATTTCTTCCATCTTCTTAGCTGTATCAGTCAACTGTTTTTGTTGATTGCTGAGAACACTTTCCATGCTAGACAACATTTGACTTATTTTTTGCATTTGATCCAGCAGAGGGCGCAGTGTCTCGCTTTCTTGTTGAGTGACAGCTGGCTCCACAAGGCGGGAGCTAGAACCGGAAGTTCCTCCCAGCTTCTTCACCGGCTTCTCTGGGAACCTTTTTTGCCCCAACATCTTTGTTTTATTGTTTACTTTTAAAAAGTTTGTGCCGCGCAGCCCGTAAATAAAACTTTCTTCCTCACAATACACAACTCCCCAAAAGGTAAGTCTGCTTTTCAAAAATTTCACTCCCCCCCTCTTCTTCTAGTTAATACAGTCCCGATCTATTTGGAGGGGACTTTCCACCCTCCTCCCTTGTGCTTGTTCGATGG
>NW_015160227.1:692230-697606 GCF_001447785.1 Gekko japonicus | reverse complement strand
ACCTTTTCCCATTGTTCAAACGTCAATGTACTTCCTTTGTCTCTAGCCCAAGCAATCATTGAAGGTTTTACCCATTCGTCTTGCATCTTCCATTCAAGCCAGAAATTATAGGCCTTTTTTTATAAACTTTTCTTCAGTTCCTAACCATATTTTGTCTAATTCAGTTAAATTTTCATAAAACCCGATTTTTTTTGTCAATTGACCATTGTGATAATTGACCATCGTTGTCTTTTTCTCCACCAAGTCATACCTAGATCTTCGTTATGTAGAATATCTTCTATATTCATATTCCCATTTATATCTAAAAAATCTTGATATTTCGATATTTTAATATTTAATATATAAAGAGGGTTTTACAAATGCTTCAATCGGTGAGATCCATCTTGGAAGTTTTATATAGTATCTTTGCTTTATTTCTTCCCAAATTTTATATAATGCACCTCTTATGGAGTGCTGCTTAAAATAATTGTGTATTGAAGCTTTGTTATACTACAGGTAAGCATGCCAACCCATCTTTAAGTCATGTCCTTCAAGTTTTAATGTTCTTTCATCTTCTAACTTAACCCAGTCCCTTAACCATACCATCGTTACTGCTCCATAAAAAAGGGCCCAGTCTGGTAAGGCCAAACCTCCTCTTTCTTTCTTTTCTTGTAAATATTTTAGTTTGATCCTGGGTTTTTTGTGTTGCCATATAAAATCTTGTAGTAGTTTTTCAAGTTCTTTTTAAAAAATTGATTCCTTAAAATAGGAATTGTTTGAAAAAGGTATAATATACGTGGAAGGACATTCATTTTTACTGTTGCAATCCTGCCAAACAGTGATAGTTGCAATGGTTTCCATCTGTCTAAGTCCTTCTTTATTTCTGACATCTATTAGTTAAAAAATCCCAAAATATTTAACTTTTTTGCACATTTCAAAACCTGACATTTCCTGTAATTTTCTCTTTTCTTTCTCATCACAATTTTTAAATATTATTTTTGTCTTATTTTGGTTTACCTTAAGGCCGGCAACTTCACCATATCCATGTAATACTTTCAATAGTTGCTCTAATGAACCTTCTGGTTCTTCTAATATAAATGCCATATCATCGGCAAATGCCTGGACCTTAAATTTTCCCCCTTTTACCTGCAAACCTTTAATTTCTTCATTGGTTCGAACTTGTTCTAGCAGCGTTTCTAATGCAAAAATAAACAATAAGGGGGACAGGGGGCAGCCTTGTCTTGTACCTTTCAAAATTTGTATCTCTTGTGTTAAATCACCATTTATTATTATCTTGGCTGATTGCTTATCATAAATTGCTTTAATCGTTTTCCAAAAGTCTTCACTCAGGAGAGTCAGGTTTGAAGCACAGCCACTTAGGGGGAGGGCATGCTCCCACTGATACCTGTTAACAAGGACCGCTCCTGTTCTAAAATAAAATAATCTATCACATTTCTATCCTACCTTTCCTCTAAGGAGCAGCATACATAGATCCCTCCACCACTCCCACAATATTGGTGAGTTTAGGGTTGTCAGCAATCTGGAAGGGGGGGGGAAGTCCTGCCCCATTAATAGAGGGTCTATTGAATGTTATTTACCAGGTGATATTATTTATCTCCATGCTATGAAAAGCCTCAACTGTCCATTTCCATACACTAAACCTCTATTGAAAGGACAGAACATTTTTCGCCAAGCTGTTGGCAACCCTAGATGAGGTGCATCTGATTAGGGAGGAGAGAGATTGGCTCTATTTGCATCTTGGCAAGCAAAGATCTGAAGCCAGGTCTCTCAGATCCTAACCTCTACATCAGACTGACTGACCATTATTCTTTAAATGGAAATTTCCCCAAATTAAAAGCTCAGATGGAGCAACCAGTTCTCCAGATGATGATGGGGAAAGTCATCCTTGTTCAGGCTTTATGAGGGGCAAACTACAACCTACAGAGGAGGCTGCCTGCTGCATCTCTGTAGGCACCTCTGTTCTGATCTCACTTCCTTCCTATCATTCTTTCCTGGGGCAGGTAATTCTGTCATGTCTTTTTGATTGCATCATGCAGTCATTCTCAATATAGTTATTTACCTGTCCTCAGAGGAAGCATGATCAGAGCAGTAACTCACAAATTTGCACTGGGGGGAGGTACCTTTGAAGGCAAAATAAAACAAAGGTCCAAGGCACCTGAAGGACTAACACTATTTCCATACGAGTTTTTGAGAGTCAGACTCACAGCTCACTTCCCCAGATATGTCATGTTCTTCCATACTCATAAAGTGAAAAAGTTAATGCTGTTTTAATTGCGTTTGTTGGAATCATGTCTTTTGCAAGTACTTCAGTGCATCATATGCCTGAACTCTGTATGCTTTGAAGAAAAATCATCTGCCTATAAAAATGTTAGCTTATCCTATAAGAAAAGAAAAGGATGGTAGATTGGATGAGGGGAACAGTGTTAAAAAGTTCTTGTGAAAGTTCTCTAAAATGGGGGGAGGGTCTTTTTATGCCTGACAATTAGGGTTTAATTAAGATTAAGAGTAGCACAAAACCCTTTTGACCAAACTATGGCATAATTTGGTGCTCACATGGGATTTGAACCCAAGGTCCCAGAACACTAACAACTAAACCTTTTGGGTTGCTGGAGAGAAATTAATTTCCAGTTGTAAGTTTGAACACACAAACATGCTGTAAAATGTTAGGGAAACACTGCACTATAAATACATCTTAAATCCTGCATGAATCTTTCAAGAAACTTCCCTTCCAAATGTGAATGTAGCAAAGATCTGAGTATTGCTAAAGCTGTTTTGTTGACAGAATGGTTTAGATCACTGGATTTTTTTTTAATGAACAGAATCAAACTGGAGATTCATCCAAATTATTTTTGTATCTAAGTTGGGCTTGACAGGAGATGTTCAAAGAAGAGGAAAAAGAAAACTTTCGATTTAGGAATATGTCAATTAGGTAGCAAGTGAATGAAATCTTTACAGCAACAATTTTCATGAAGAGAAAGGAACTGATGTTTGTTTCATGATATGTTTATTAAAAATGCCTTTTTGGTGTAAACCTGAAAAAGCTGACAAGTGTCACATGAACACATGGAGCTGCCTTATACTAAATCAGACACTCAGTCCATCAAGGTTGGTATTGTCTACCCAATCTGGCAGCAGCTCTCCAGGGTCTCAGGCTGAGGTCTTTTAGTTTCAGTTTAGTTTCAGTGGAGAAGTGTGTGGACTCTAATCTGGGAGAACCAGGTTTGATTCCCCACTCCTCCACATGCAGCTGCTGGATGACCTTGGGCAAGCCATAGTTCTGACAAGAGCTGTCCTTGAAAGAGCAGTTCTTGAAAGAGCTCTCTCAGTTCCACCTACCTCACAGGGTGTCTGTTGTGGGGAAGGAAAGGGAAAGGAGTTTGTAAGCCACTCTGAGACTCCAAGTGAAGGGCGGGGTATAAATCCAATCTCCTCCTCCTCCTCCTCCTCCTCCTCCTCCTCCTCCTCCTCCTCCTCTTCTTCTTTTTCTTCTTCTTCTTCTTCTTTTACATCATCTACCACCTGGTTCTTTTAACTGGAGATACCAGGAGTTGAATCTGGGACTTTCTGTATGCCAAGCAAATACTCTATCTTTGAGCCATAGCCCCTGTCATTTAACTGCCTAGATTCTTCTCTGTACTATTCGCAGAAGGGCAGTACTCATTTGCACTGAAGGTACTTCCAGGGGATTTCATTCACTATGCAGAGATCAGTGGCTCTCATTCTCCCAAAATGAATCATTTAAGTCACAAGCAGGGGTGTGCACACACACACACATACACACACACACACACACACAAACAATATTTTTTGGGTTTAGGTATAATAAACCCCCGAAAAATCATATTTCCTGATATTCCTGAATCCCAATAACAGTTTGATATTGGGATTCAGGAAATATTCAGATTGCTGAATTTTTTCAGCTCCATTGTGCCTTATGGGGACCATTATAGCGAATGGTCGCCATAGGTTATAATGGAGAACCGCCAGACAGAAAAGGCTAGCCCCAGGATCTGCGGGCAGTGGGGAGGTCTGACAGTGCCTCATGCAGACCTGGATGGGAGGCTTCTCCTGCCCAGCAGTTTAAACCACAGGCCAGAAGAAACTAGCCCCAGGATCTGCCTGCAGCAGGGAGGTCTCTTGTTGATGCACATAGATCTGGCTGTGAGGCTTCTCATGCCCAGCAGTTCAAACCATGGGGCTGGAGAAGCCAGCCCCAGGATCTGCATACAGCAGGAACGTCTCTTGCTGCCACACACAGATCTGGCTGGGAGGCTTCTCGTGCCCAGTGGTTTAAACCACAAGGCTGGAGAAGCTGAACCCAGGATCTGTGTGCAGTGGGGAGGTCTCTCCCCACCACACACAGTCCTAGCTTGAAGAGTCCACCAGCCAAGGTGGTGTGGAGGTCTCAGCTCCCGCCACCCCAGCTGATCCTCACCCTGGTATAGCTAACCTGCATAAAAGCAACCCCCCAAAACAAACAAACAAACAAACAAACAAACAAACAAACAAAAACCCCTTTTATTTGGGCTCAGCTATATCTGTAGCCGAATCAGATTCTTTCAGTTTATGTCAAAGGCACACCACTAGTCACAAGAGCTACTCTATTGTGGTCAAACCTCCACACTGATGTTGGGATCTGTCCATGGTGCTGGACCAGCAAACATTGACACTGCTTTTCTGCCTCTCATTTATCCTTATCATTGGTATCTTCTCCTGCTCCTCTGTACGACAAGCCTTTTGGCCCACAGAAGATAGTTCAAAGGTATAATGGCCAAAATTGTCAGAAAGGGGAAGAATAATATTTTCCTAAGAAGCTGAGTATAGGAATACATATCTCCTCTAAAGGTGTGTGTTTCTACATGTGTCACTATAAGACACTCGTGGGTGATTCACATTCAGAAAGAACACACAAGAAAAATGCTTGTAAGTAGATGTAGAAATGTATTGTACTGGCTTAAAACAGATCAGTGCCTCCAATAGAATATTTCTTGAATGATACCAATGTCAGCTATATCAGACTCGGGCCAGCCCCACTTTCTTTTAAGTGAAATCCTTGACTTGCTTTGATTAATAATTTAAGATGCAGGCAGTTTATTTTTAGGTGCTATAGTAACTACACAAAAGGGCTTGGCATACAGCATTTCTATTACACCTTTGAAAATGCTTCCCCGTATATCGTTTTCTGAAGTAGTATCAGAGACAAGCAGGAAAACAAAACCTGCTCATATTTAATGGGATGTGTAGCCTATTGAGCATGTATCAATCATGCATTTGTTGATAAGAACTAGCTGTATTGCGTACACACTGCTACTTCCTAGCAGCCCCTGGAATTTGGTCTTTTACCCAATTAGTTGACTATTAAAGTAAATGAAAGGG
>NW_015160227.1:670111-692180 GCF_001447785.1 Gekko japonicus | reverse complement strand
TGACTGAAAATAGACATATCTTCGCCCAAGAACTGTTTACATAAAACCCCTTTCTCTTGATTTAAGAATGGTTGAAGTATGAAGTATGTAAAGGAAAGATTCCATTGTGACCTACCCACCATACACACACACAAGGAGGCTACTTGCCTCTCAGCCTGAGACTAGATATGGCTGGGTCAGAAATGTCACGATACTGCTGTTGACCAGACAACAGCCATCCCCTGCAGCTGCCTGGGGACAGAAGCCCAGACAAGATGGCTGGGGGGAAGGCCTTTTCTCTCTCCAGAATCGCCAGGACTGTCAGGGAAGAGAAGCTTGGGCTGATCTCAGGACTTACCTTGTGGAAGCTTCTCCTGTTGGCCGAAGGGGCCCCCATCTGACAGGCAGTTCCCTTTGTTTGGACTTCCAGGCAACAGAGGCAAGGTCCAAGGCTAGAAGTATCATCTGAGGCCAACACACTTACTGCAAAGAGACCTGTTAAGACAAACAATTAGTAAAGTTGTGGCACATGACTCTCTTCCCTTCTGAGACCCTCTTCTTTTCCTACCAAGTCCTGGCTCACATCCATATCCCTGCATTCTATCAGAATTGTGGCTTAGTTTGCTGGAATACCAGTTGCTCTTGTGTGGTAGCAATAACGCCACAAGTTTCAGATGTGGTCCATTTCAGACTTCTGTAGAGATCTTATACAACATGTGGCACTATATTTCAGTCTTTTAGCTGTGGTGGAAACATAATTTCCTTTTTGGCACTACTTGCATTACTGAATGATGTCCAAGTATCCATGAGTGGCCATTGTGTACCTGTGTGGGGGTTCTGTCCACAGGGGACTGCATCTGGCTGTGCATGTATATGTGTCTGTACTCGGGATAAGCTTATATGGTGATTAATTTCTTTTTACTTTTCTGTGATGTCACTTTCATCAGTCCCAGCTCTCATAATTTTTGTTGCTATTCATGATTATCATTGTTTCTTGTATGCCATTCATGCACAATTTTTGCACAATTTACATGTTGTACACCATTGATATGCCACATATGTGTGTGTGTGTGTAAAGTTCTGTCAAGGTGCAGCTGACCTTTGGTGACCCCATCAAGGGGCTTTCAAGGGAAGCGAGGAGCAGAGATGGTTTGCCATGGCCTTCCTCTACAGTCTTCCTTGGAGATCTCCCTTCCAAGTGTTGACTCTGCTTAGCTTCCAAGATATGACAAGATTGGACTATATCATTCTGCCTTCCCTCCTGATGTGCTATTTATCTACAATTTATGAAGAAGAAGAAGAAGAAGAGGAGGAGGAGGAGATTGGATTTATACCCCGCCCTTCACTACCCAAAGGTGTCTCAGAGCAGCTTACAAGCTCCTTTCCCTTCCCCTCCCCACAACAGGCACCCTGTGAGGTAGGTGGGGCTGAGAGAACTCTAACAGAAACTGCTCTTTTTCAAGAACAGCTGTGCCAGAATTATGGCTTGCCCAAGGTCATCCAGCCAGGGGCAAGTGGAAGAGTGGGGAATCAACCCCGCTTCTCCCAGATTAGAGTCCGCACACTTAACCACTACACTGAAACCACAAACACTGAAAATGTGTTTATTTTGATTGGAAAAATTCATCCTGAGGGTTTATTAAACTCACGGGTTTATTTCTCAAAACTTTACAAATGGGAATTTATCTACCTATAATAACTTAATAGTCTCAGAATTTGGATTTGTGGACAGTACCATTGTGCTCTGCTAATGGGACTTTTCTGTAGGAGATCTTGAATAATAACATGATCAAGATGCCAAAACTACCTTTTAGTCAACTGGCCAAATGGACCAATGAATCATATTGTTCAAAATGCTGACTAGGATGCAATGGCTCAGACAGCTGAGTTGCAGTCCAACTCTTGGAGGATCTCTGGGTCAAATCCACTTAGAGATGAAAACTCTGATTTATAGTGCAATTCCCAGAAACAGCCAACTATTGGTAGTAGTAAGGAAGATCTCATGGGGAAATGATGGCATCAATCACAGAAGTCCCAGATATAAGAACAACTTCTGAAATCTTTTGAAGTGAACACCTTCATTTTGATTTCATTTCTGATTGTGAGAAATGAACCCACACTTCTATATTTTTTTACACTTCTTTCTCATAATCCCTGAAAGATTTGCCCTCCAAAAGGAGTTTTTCCATTTGTCTGGGTTTCAAAGGGAAGGGAACACAAGAGTCCCACCACTTTAACATCCTTACACAATCTAAGCATAGCTAAACTAAATGTAAGTCTACTCACTAAGATAATACAGTTGTTAGCTGGGCTGTACCATGTCAGTTCTTGTCATATTTGTAATTTGCCTTGAGTCCCAATGTGAAACATGGACTATAAATGAAGCTAATAACCAATAAATAAACTAGCACATCAAGGAAAAGATTAGGCTACAATACTGAAACTGAAGCTCAAATACTTTGGCCACCAAATGAGAAGGGAGCACTCACTGGAGAAGACCCTGATGCTGGGAAAGATTGAAGGTCAAAGAAGACGGGGATGGCAAAGGATGAGATGGTTGGACAGTGTCATCGACACAACGAACATGAAATTGAGCCAACTTCAGAGGACAGCGGAAGACAGGAGGGCCTGGCGGGAGCTGGTCCATGGGGCCGCGAAGAGTCGGACTCGACTGTGCGACTGAACAACAACAACTTCTTAATATCTAGTTTTCAAAAGATAAAGATTTGGAGGGTAGAAAGGAACATTCATACATGTGACACACACACACACGGCATCTTGTGGAGTACAACCCAAACATAGGCTTACCATCACAGTAAAAATTAGTCCTCAGATGAGGTGCTCAGAGAAATAAGCTATGAAATTAGTGTATAGTAAGGCTTGTATTGGAGAAATTGCTCTCTAATAAATCCTGGAGCCAGGATATTTATTTGGGCTACCTTGGTGACCTTTCACATTCCTGTTCCATATATTTTGGTTGAGAACCAGGTGTCATGTGCAAGAAAAATATCAATTCATTTCTACGAAGCTGGTGAATTTTTCCTTGACAATGTGATGGGCGGATAACCATTCCGTTCCTAACAGCATACTTAAAACAACACCCAAGGCAGTATAACTCCAAGCAAGGCAACTTAGACCCCTGCTAAGACAGGAAAAATTAAAAAGGCAAATACATATGAAGCTTGTACAATATCCTCAAAAGGTGTAATTTGTTTGGCCTCTGCTTGCATAATGAACAATATATCTTGTGCTCACTTGCTGTGGAAGCAAATGAGCATTCCAGGCATTCTGGCATTTAAGTGCATCAGTGTTTTGTTGTAGCATTTTATTGGCTTTGCCATTTATGTGCAAGGCATTTAATATACGTTGCAGAGTGATGGATGGGTGCTGTCTACCAATAGCCCCTTACAAATTAATTTTTCTGAACAAAATGCTTCACTCTGCCAGTTCTGGAAATGAGTAGGTGGTTTTTGCATCAGTGATCACCAAGTTATGTCTTAAGCAATGGAGGGTGTCAGAATCTTTGTCCATGTGGACATATGTCAGTCTCACACACTGGACAAACAAAAGGACAAATTCTATTGATTTACAGCATATAGTTGAAATGTTTGAGCAACTGGTGTGCCATCTTGAATTTTGTGACTGGTTGCATCTGAATTCCCAGGCGTACCTGGAAAGGAGGAACATCAAAGCAACTCAAGGACATTCTTCATCTATCTCAAGCCTAAAACACCAGGTTTCTTAATTTAAACTATGCAGTTTATTAAACTCACCCCCCACCATATTAGATTAGCCAACATTCAGAGAATCCCACCCTTTCTTAAAACTCTGTAGGGCTATGACTTTTCCTTTTCCTTGCCTTCACAGTAGTCATGCAGAGGCATGCTGCCCATTAATCACATTGCTTCCCATCATTTAATGCAACAGTTAAAACAAATATGTACAGAAATTAGGGATTTATGCCCCAGCCTTCTGGGTCCACCCCCCCGCCCAATCCTTAGAAGCCTCAAGGTGCTTGCCAATATAATTAAATACCAGATATGTATCTTGCACATATTTTTGCAATCCCTATTAGGGCTTAAACAACCCATCTGGGTCAAGCCAATTTATGAAAACAGCCCCGTCACAACAAAGGTGAAGCAGGCTAAAAAGGTTCTTCTCCTTGCCAATCAGAGGAGCCCCAAAAGTTCCAAGCACATGGCTCATCCCACACAATTGCAACAGGGAGGGAATGGTGGGAAGATCCACATCAAATGTGCATCTGGTCATGTGGGATAATTTTAAATGGTTTCCCCAACCAGGATGCCTCTGGTTGAACCGCCCAAGGTAGTTGTTATTTTTAAATCCCATGCCGAGTTATCTCATGGGACCTAATGACAGAGAGACTCCATTTACTGTTAGTTGCCTTGGTGTTACTTGTAAGGGCAGAAAGTGGCAAATAACAACAAAAACAACAACAACAATTTATGTCAGTCCTGATAAAACCATAGAGTTTCCGGCAATTCCTAGAGCTACTCTTCTGATTTTTTTTTTAAACTGGAAGTGATGTAGCACCCTATGTGATGCTGAGGGTCACCCACAATAATCACCACTCGTAGTGGCAGTGGGCAACAGGAATGGGGGGAAGGGGAAATGGGACCTCTACATTAGCAGAATATT
The DNA here is from genome assembly GCF_001447785.1 of Gekko japonicus. Taxonomy (NCBI): domain Eukaryota; kingdom Metazoa; phylum Chordata; class Lepidosauria; order Squamata; family Gekkonidae; genus Gekko; species Gekko japonicus. The sequence continues at coordinate 687,542 of NW_015160227.1, read as the reverse complement.
TAAATTCAGGATAATAAACATTTACCCAGATAATCATATATCTCCTCCCTCTGTGGTCTGACCTCAACTTTCTTGTTGTATAGAATTCACTGCTTCCTTATTCTCCACTGAAGATGTGTGAAATCATTTTGAGAAATATAATTAGCCCTTTTGAATCTCTTTTTGGCTTCTCTCAAAATTTGTCAGAAACCTCGGCATTTGCTTTAGGCAAAATTTCAGTAGAAACCCATATCTGAGATTAAAGCAATCTAATAGTTTCTCTGTGCGAATGGTAGATCTGAAACTCTTTGAACCAAACTAGATTCTATAGGAGGGTGAGGGACAGAGAGAATCTCAAGCCTGGTCTTCCAGCAGCCAAGCTCTTGTGCCTTACCTCTTGTAAGTCAGCAAGCACTCGGTGAGATAAACCACTATTTAGCAATCATTCAGCTGACTTCAATGCCCAGCCTGGTTTCACAAGGCCATAAAAGCACCAGCTTTGGAATTGCCTCTTCATTCTCAGCATCTTGAGTCATTGTGGGGGAACCCTGCTAACTTACGTTCCTGCTCCATCTTTGGAACTCAAGTTCCTGTCTGCCCGAAATTATTCTGTTTCCTTCTGGCCTTTCTGCTGCTTATGGAACTTGATCTTTTGTCATTCTTGCCCTATGTTTCTTGCATATATGGACCTTCCGATTTCCAGTTGCTGTTAATAGACTTTGACTTTGCCTGCCCTGAAGCAGGCAACTGGATTCCAGCTGAATTGCACTGACAGCAGGTTCCCCTGACCCCAAAACCTGGTGGCTAGAGCCCAAGCCCTCCCGATCTCTGGCATGACTCAACATGAAGTGTACAGAATTCCTGTAAAGCAGGGTCTGATAGTGGAGTTGCCAACTTCCAGATGGGGCCTGGAAATCTCCTGAAATTATGACTGACTCCCCAGTCTACAGAGATTAGTTCTTCCAAAGAAAACAACTGCTTTGGAGGGTGGACTCTGTGGTATTATACCCCGCTGAGGTCCCTCCCCTCCCCAATCCTGCATACTTCAGGCTCCTAAATCTCCAGGAATTTATCGACCTGGAGTTAGCAACCCTACCTGGTGATGTGGGCATTTTAAATATTAGTGGATGGGAATGGTGAACCGAACTCTAGCCAAACCCGTGGAAAAGCTTCTTCCTACAATTTTCCTCCTGGTGAGAGGCTTGTTTCTGGTCACAGAACTCTGCTGAAAGAGTAATAGTGATTGGGGTGAAAAGAATTCTTTGGGGTGCACGTGTGGGCTTGGGAAGAGCTTGCCCCTCTTCCATGTCTTAAATTGCTCCTCACCTCTATATAAGGATTTGGTAGTGACCCAATTCAGGTCTAGTTTGGCTGATGCAAATGGGGGGGGGGAATCCCTTGAACTGATGTTTTCAACTAGAATGGCAAGGAGGTCCCAAATTGCCAAGAAATAGTTACTTTTGGGTGCAATGGAGAAAACAGTCATTCAGGAGGGATTAACCATTGATGAAATCCTAAGTGATACAGAGGAAATAGAGGTTAAAAAAGAGATCCTTGCAGAAGGGATTATCTCAAATAAGTTCACATCATTTAGTCAGATGGCATTTCTGCAGCCCCATTATTATGTGAACAGTTTGGATTGCGCTATAAGCTGTAATTGAGGTGAAAGAAGGCTTGAGAGGAAATGTCCCATGACAAAATATCACCATTGCACAAATGATGGGAAGCTGATAAAGTGTTTTGTGGAATTGCTGGGATTCAGCGCCAGAGTCGGCTCATCAAAAAGATGTGGTCTGTTAAGAATAAGATTGTGCTGAGCAAATGCATGAGCAACAAGGGAGTGAATATCTCCCATTCTGTCTTTTCCATCTCTGAACAAGAATCCAGCAAATTTCGTGGCTGTATATGAAAAAAGATAGTGACTGGAAAGTTCAAGATTTGCACAACCATTTTCAGCAGGTCAGAACCCTCACTATTTGGGCATTCTGCATTTACACTGCAGTCCCCTTCACTCACCTTCAATTGCCTTCACTTGCCCATCACACAGACAAGTCTGATTTACTATTCAGCATATTCCTTCCCGTTCTTTCTACAAGATGCTTAACTGGGTGGGATCATTCGTAGGACTAATCCAGAAAGCACTTTCCTCTGTCAATATTTGCCCCCAGTGACTTTTTCATGTAACCAGATCTGATTCGTTAGCTCAACAATGTCATGCCTTTTACTGAACCATTTGATTGACTGGGTGGGGGGGGGAGCATGGGACTCTTTCAGGAAGGCAAACGGTAAGGAATAGAGTCAATGGTTAGGAATAGTGTCAAAGTAGCAGCAACTATGGGGGGGGGACTGTCCCACAGGATTTTTTGAAATGGGAAATATTAACTCTAAGTGATTTTGAAAACAATTTCTAACTCAATCTAAACTTTGAGATTGGATTTGAACTCAGAAACCTAAGCTACAGAACATTTGCTGCAAACATAATTTGTACTGTATTTTGAAGACAAGAAGGAAAGAGGCCAATTGACTTGGACAGTCATCTGTCAAATTTGAATTAAACTGTTTGTTTCCATGATATAACTTCATCTGGTGGCTGCATCTTCTGAGATGCATCTCTATCCCCAGTTTGCTTCATTTTTATCAGTTGTACTAAATATGATCTAACAGATGGCTTTGGCAGTTCCGCTCGTGCCTCTGACCAGCCATAATTAACCTTTCCATCTGACAGATGATATGCTATACCTGGCTCCATTTTTTACATGTCAGCTTGGTTAATTATGGAAATCTTCATTTTGGGAGCTGCTTGAAAGGAAATGTTGCGTATTTCTCAATGTTGAGAAGGTGGGAAATGACAGCCGGCTGAACACAGTGCCGCTTTAGTGGTTCTCAGCCTTAACCAGTTGTCTACCATTAATTAAAAGTGCCATATTTCCTTAGTCTTTGTTGATGTACCTACTGAATTTTCCACATTAAATCATGGCATAGTCACAAGAAGTAGCAATAATGAAGCTGGCCAACTTTCAGTGGTGCTATAACCAAGCCAAGGGATAACCATTATAATAATGTTTGGTCATTTATACCTCTGAGTTCTTTCCCTTCCCTAAAATTACCTCTGGTTCACAGTTGAACTGCAGTCTGCCTTGTGTGGATGCTCTCCTACATGCTAATGAAACAACGTGCCTCTTACAGGGAAACAGGTGCATAATAAATGAACCCTTTTGATGTGGCAACATTTAGTGGCATGGCAAACATTAATTTTGTATTTCTCCTAATACCTGTATTATTTTTAATCGGAAAGTCAGCGGTAAGGGGCTGATTTATGATGTTTGTTCAGGAGCCTTAATGAGATTTTTAAAAAATAAAAAAGGGAGAGAGAAATGTGTTTGGTATTTATATCTTGTTCCTGCTATTATTTTTCTCCAGAGAACAATACAACTGGATGTTTAATCTTTGGCCCCCAATGACCTTAATGAACAGCAAGATTTACAAATGATAATCTGCAAGCTCTCCTCATTACCATTTCCTGCACATGGCACAAAGTGGGGAGATGCTGCTGAAATCACAGCATGTACGATTACAATCAATTATGAGAGGGGAAACAGGAGAAAGAAATGCCCATCTGGAAGTCTGCACAGCGAAACAGTGGGCAGTCACAGTCAGAGATGACCAGGCTGGGTTTATTCCCAGCGGCCCCAAGAATAGTGCTTTACTTGCCCTCATGGAAACAAATGGCAGCTGTTCACGGGGGGGGGGGGGAGAAGCTAGTACAGGCAAAATCTGCTCACCATTCCAGTGACTCCAATTGCTGAGAATTGCCTGCTCTTACCTTCACAGTCCCACCTTTTCATCTGCATCCTGAGTTGTTATTTTTTTCCCTCCTTGGTTGTAAGAACATATAGGGCATAAAGACCAAGACCTCCCTCTACGTTGCCGCCATAGCACTAGATTTCAAAGATTGACTCCCTCTGAACATGGAGGCTTCCCTTCCTCACCATGACTAGTAGCCATTGTTTGACCTATCCTCCATAAAGCTGTCTAGCCCCCATTTAAAGTCATGTTTATGGCCATCACAACACCCACTGCAAGCAAATTCCACAGTTTCATTACTGATTGAGTACCGTGACAGAGTTTCAGAAACTGGCTTTCATCGGACTGAGCATTTGATGCCTGGAAGCTCTGCAGATTTTTGAAGCTAGCAACATTAGAGGTCCTTGAAGACTATCAAAGACGAGTTCCAGAGTTTATTTTACACGTATATAAAAGCATATTTAATCTAGTCTTTGTTAAATGTTGAATTCCTTTAGGGGAGAAAAGAGATAACAATTCTCTATCATCAAAATCCCAGCCATTTTGTCTATTGAGATTTCCTCTGTTTTATTTTCAGACTTCCTGTGAACCCATCTGGGGTTCATTTCTGTAAATGAACTTGGACCAATGTTTATGCTCTTAAAAAGGAAGAAAAAAGAATCAGCAATGGGTTCCTGCCTCTAAAGGTGAGGTACTGACAGTTCGGATTGTGAAAAGAGCAATCCATCAGTCAAGTGGTGGAAAGTGCTGTCAAGTCACAACCAGCTTAGGGCGACCCCATAGGGTGTTCAAGGCAGGAGACGAACAAAGGTGATTTGCATAGCCTGCTTGTGCATAGCAACCCTGGGCTGCCTTGGTGGTTTCCCATCCCAGTACTTAACCAGGGGTGATCCTACTTAGCTTTCAAGATCTGACAAGATCAGTCTAGCCTGGGCCCGTCATGTCAGGATCTACATGGAAATATTTTATATTCCCATGTTCACATGAATTTAAGGACATACTTCAAACAACAGGCAACCAACAAGGTAGAGAGAAACACATCAAGGTGGTTACTACATCACAGAAAAACACACAGAAATAACAGAGCTGTGATGATGGGAGACATACAAATAATCAGTATACACAACAACCCATCATGTAAGTGCTACACATTATGGAATTGGGGAGTGGCCCTTGGGTTCATGTGCACCTACTCTAATTATAGGTCATCCAGGTATCTATTCCATGCACATGGACTTTTTGTTGCTGTAAAAATGATGTAGGCTTTAGGGAAGCATAGATTGAGTGGCTGTTGTAGCAATGTGTCTTCCATTAAATCTTCACCCATTATGTGGTCATCCCATGGTCAAACTTCTATAATCCATGAAAAAAAAATCCAATATGGTTTGTTAGAAGAGGTTCAGATTATCTGCACTTCACTAAACCTACCCTCATTTTAGCCTTTTTAACTGCAGAAGAGTCTTTTGTTCCACAAGACTTCTAAGTCAGACTCTTCCCCAACAAGGATTTTGTTCAAGGTTTCATATACACAATTTTGTTCAAGGTTTCACAAACACAATCCAAAGGTTCACCCACAACCAATCTCTTCTCTCTCCTCAAAATGTTTGCCCAGGGTCCTATAAAAGTAGATCAGTCTAGCTGGTCTATCCAGAGAGCCAGCTTGGTATAATGGTTAAGAGCGGCAGACTCTAATCTGGGGAACCGGGTGTGATTCCCCACTCCTCCACCTGGAGCCAGCTGGGTGACCTTGGATCAGTCACAGTTCTCTCAGAACTCTATCAGCCCCACCTACCTCACAGGGCATCTGCTGTGGGGAGAGGAAGGGAAGGTGATTGTAAACCACTCTGAGACTCCTTCAGGTAGTGAAGAAGAGCAGGGTATAAAACTAATCCTTCTTCTTCTTCTTCTTCTCCTCCTCCTCCTCCTCCTCTTCCAACATCTTGTTTCCTGTAATGGGAAATCAGATACTTCCGGAAGGCTTACAAGTAGGGCACTGAAGGCAAAGGAACTGGTATCAGAGGTAGACAGCATTTGCACAGGGCATCATGGCATATAGTGATCGGTGAATCTATCCATTTTTTTCCTAATCCCATTTTAGAGTAATCTAACATTACAATATTTTGTGCCAGTGAATTCAATAAACTAATTGCATGAAGAGGAATTTCTTTTTATCTGTCCTGAATTTCCCTTAATTCCATAAAATTCAATGAATGTTGAGAAGGAAGCTGCATAGCCATATTCCTTCTTCTGCGCAGCCCTACTTTAAATTATCTTCATTGATCTGATGTTGAAGTGCGATAGAGTCCTGCACAGGGTCCTATCATAATAATCCTGCACTTTGTATACAAACCCAACTTTCTTTCTTGATTAAGTTAGGAATACTTAACTCACTTCTCCAACCCTGGCAAATATCCAGTGCACAGCTACACTCCCACGATTCTCAAAATGGGAAAACAGAGCTTAATCTTTAAGTCTGCCATGTGTCCTGTTTACTTTTATTTATGATCGCAAACAGAGAGAGTCAGATGCTGAAACATCAGCCTCCTTCGAAGTCTTTCCCATCTTGCTCTTGCCCAGTCTCCTAAAGTATTGAGTGTGTTCATTTTTACAAGGTATATCCATTAGGGAATCAATAACAGTGGAGCAGATGGAGCCCAATGCACTGGCCTGACCTCCATGACAAAGACACTTAGATTAGGGTTACATAGTGCTGAGTTAGAAAGAAGTGAACCGAATAATACAATCCTTCTTTAGCTGGTGATGGACATAGTTTTTTGAGGAGTGGAGGGAAAGGACTGAAGCAATCTCCATGTGTCAAGACTTATTTTTTCTCCCAGGGCATCTAATTTACATTGAAGTAAGAACCACATGGTTATTTCTATTAAGGAACGATTTAAAAAATAGCAGTTTGCTTATCCAATGAAGGAATCAGTCTCAAACTCTAAACTGGCAGATGTGGACCCTTATTCACCGTGGCCTGATATTAGGTGACCCTATTCTTGACATTCTTGCCATGGAGAGCAAACCAATAGACAGCCCTTCATTACTTCTGCCTTCATTGAATTTCTAATGCATGTACACCATGTTCAATACATAAAACCATTATCCCCAGCAAACCCAGATGATGCAGACTTCAGAGACATAGGCAAAGAACAATCTTATGCATGGATATCCGAAAAGGAGCTCAGCTGCATCATGTAGGTCCATGAGAAAAGCGAGGAATGAGAGGAAAACAATAGTTTCAAAGTGATGTGTCTTCAGATTGTAAGGGTAAATAATTTAGAGTTAGCAAGTGATCTGGAGAAAAAAGTTCTGTCCCTTTAAAGGAGCGTGGATTGTTTCTATAATGGGAGCCACAACCCACGGTCTGCAAGACCTAAGCAAGGCTGTTAAGGATTGGATATTTTGGAGGACATTAATTCATAGGGTCACCACAAGTCAGAAGCAACTGGACACACATGCTATGTGGAAATAGGCTGCTGAAACTCTTCATGGAATGGAGGCAAGTAACATCCTCTGGTAAATAACATCCCAGTAAGCCTCCGTTAAAAGAACAAGGCATTTCCCCTCAGGCTTGTTGGTAACCCTCAGATAATCCCTTAACATTATGTTTTCAAGAGGTGTAGGGCATCCACACTGAAAGCGCCCACATGTTCCTCCAGTTATCTGTCTAGACTGGTATGACATGCTTTCTTAGAACTGGCTCTTGGAGGTCCCCCCCCCCTTTGTCTTTCAGTTCTGGCACAGCCAACTAAAAGGACACAATATGGCTGACTCTAAAATTTTGGCTAACTTTGCTTCACCTCACAGAAGTCTGTTGGGGCACAACAAACTTCCCTGACTTGGTGGCACTGCAGCATTTAAAGGCAGGCCCTGACACTCCTTGGCTGGGGACTCCCGTGCCTCAACATCTTGGGCCTCTCTAAGTACCGTGCCATGTTGTTTCTTTAGTACATTTTCCTCCAAGAAGCACAAGGTGGTATACATTTTTCTCCCACCCTTCATTTTATCCTCTTAATAACCCTGAATTGGATCCAGACTAAATGTTCTGCAAATGGAAGGGGAGAACATTTCTACCAATTCCATCTTCCTGCTGTGGACCCCAATTTATCTTTCATGCCATTTTTGAGTGTTCCTTGTCCACCAGGAGTAGCATTTTGGGGAAATCAGTGGGCCACTGTGGAATGGAGGAATTGGAAAAGTTCTCTTGCATCGATGGAAGTGCCTTCTGTCAGCAGAAAATTTAGTCCTGATCCAAGCTCCTGTGACAGGCCCAAGGTCACACAGCAAATTCCATGGCAGAGTGGGGAAACTGCCTTACCACAAACACTCTCTAGTCTGATTATATGTCACACCACAAAAATTAAACACATTTTATGAATGTTCTGTTTTATTTTGACAAAGGTTGCCATCATATTTGAGAATAAGCTCTTTTTTTAGGAGAAATGCTAATGAAAATGTTTTTTGTTGATCTTCCTTTTGACAAGACTTGACTTGAAGTGTGTCAGGAATGGAGCTTTACTGTTATTTATGCATTCTCTGGTTTTGATTTTTGGCTGAAACTGTTGCATTTGATGGGAGAAAATTTCCTCACAAATCACTTTTCTTTTGGGAATAGTCACTTTGTAAAATCCTATTCAGTGTAATTATTTCTCTGGCTGATACTTCTTCCTCCTTTCTGAGTTAGTCACATGGAAAACAATCAAGGATTGTACAATGAACAGGATGAATCACGATGCTTAATAGCAGATCAGATTTGACTGTGTGTATCATGGAGGGCAAGTGAGAGCAGTGGGCAGTGATGACAACTCAGCAGCTACACCCTTCTAAATCCATTCAAGTCAACAGGATTTAAAGGGTATAACTCAGTTTAGGAATGGATGGTAAATCTGGAATTCAAATTTATTTATTTATTTATTTATTTAATTCCATTTCTACCCCGCCCTCCCCGCACGCAGGCTCAGGGCGGCTTACAAGGCACAAGTGCTATAAAACCAAATACATTAAAACCAGCATAAATTACACTTACAAGATACATGGAGGACTAAAATTACATTTTCTCCATTACATGACAGGAAGAGGTCTGAGATTGAAATCAGAAGGGAGAGGGGCGGCCTAAGCCGTGTTGTTCCAATTTCTCGTAGGCTTACCCTGACAGTCCTGCTTCCGCATACATGCGGTGGTGGTAGTGGCGGCGGCGGCCCCTATTCAAAAGCCTGGCGGAAGAGCTCCGTCTTACAGGCTCTGCGGAACTGTAAAAGGTCCCGCAGAGCCCTGATCTCCTCTGGGAGCTCATTCCACCAGATAGGGGCCGCCACCGAAAAGCAAATTCCTAGGTTATAAACTCCATTGATTTACGTGAATCTTACTTCTGAATGAACATCCTTAGTACTGCCCTGCATGTGATTCTTAAAAAAAAACAACTACTACAAAAAAAAAACTAGGAGTGCAACCAAACACTTAACATCAACAGTTTAGTTGCTTTGTAAGGAAACAGTGGACACTTATGAGTATTTATTTGCTTTTGTGTGGTGTTTTTCATGTTACTGCAGGCTACTGATAGTTAGACTGGTGCACAATACACTGGGAAGGAAGCACCGCAGCACTGTTTCCAGTCTGAGGATGTGAATATCCTGCTCAGCTCACCGATTTTCTGGCTCAGCTCCATCTGCTCCAATTGCCTTGACTCTGTTCAGGAGCTCCTTCAGGGAAAGGATCAAGTCACTTCCCTTCTTTAAACACATCGCAACACCATGTTATTTAATAAAATATATTAAGTCTATTGCCTTTCCGCACAGTGTATGCAGTAATAATAATAAACAGGATAAAGACATATTGAGAACAAAGCAGTTAATAATGATACCTAATTAGAATTTGTGTTAAAAACCAACTACATTAGATTTAATGGGGGGAAATGTAATAGAACTCCGGATTTTTTTCCTGTTAAGTTAACATTCTAGACTTTAATGGATATCTTAATTAGGCTTCATTATTGATGCACACATTTTGGAAATAAAATTCAGTTGCATTCAGTCCTCCATAGCCAGACCTATTAAAAGAGACAGTGTTATTATGATGACTGAAGGACAAATTACTAGCAAAGAACCTGGTTCCCCTGAAGGGGTTATAGAGAAGGATGATTATTCCAAAGTGATAAAAGCATGTGTGGTGAGAAAAGGGCTGTCCTAATGGATATGGCACAAAACCTGCAGTGAATATGGAATATATTTGCTCACAAGAAAGGCTATTTTCTGTGTCTGGATAACTCCTTAGAAGACTCTCTCTCTCTTTTTCAGAATACCACCTCATTGGAAGCAGAAATACACACACACAAACCCATGTTGAATCCCATGGATCCATTGTGCTAATGAAGGTACTTTCCACTAAAAGAAGGAGCCATTTCCTGAGACAAAAGGAGCTTCTGCCAATGGAAGAGCCCTTTGGATCGTGGAGGGCTCCTTCCGCTAGAAGGAAGCACTTCTGCTAGTGTTATGGATCCAAAGGATAGGGCACAAACATGGCAAGCTTGCTAAAGCTAAGCAAGCCTAACTCAAGTCAGTGTCAGGACAAGAGGTTTACTTGGAATTCTTTGAGTTTTGTGGAAGGAGAAAAGAGGGCTATACATTAATAATTCCCAACATTTTGTAAATGCTGTATTTTTTCTTGGGGAGATATATTAAGTTTATAAATATTTTTAAAAATAATTCCCAACATTTGTTGTATATGAAGGTTGATGGTCCTCAACCTTCAGATACTCAGAGAGGCTTGTGAGTTTTGACAAACACCTAATTGCCAACATTGACTTCAGCATGTCTAAAAAGAAGGGGAATATTACTCTAAGGATTAGTTCCACATAGTTCCAACCATACCATGACTAGACCTGGGTCTTCTAAACATGCCCTGATCTCTGGACGATACATACATATTTTTAAACTTTTGTGATATTTCTCTGGGACAGTCAATGTTTCACATGTGAAATGACAACAGTTCTGAAATTTCAGATTTTCAGGTACCATATTGAGCTATCTGCTGTGGTGCCACGCTACTGTGGATTGGGAAACATGGTAATCAAGGCCACTTGAAGAAACTAGCAAACAGTAGACCCCAAGACTGTGTATCACGGGCAAGGGATGCAACACCAGATAGACTCCAGCTGCAGGTCCGTATGTCTGGGCAAATGTCCACAGGCATGAAAGATACAGTTTAGGTATGAGGGAAAGGAAAATGGGGACTTGAGGAACACAATATTGGGAAGGACTGGAGTGAACACAAGAAGTTATCTCACACTATCAGAGCTCAACTATCACTAACAGCAGCCCTACATACAAAGAAAGGTCTTTTGCAACACCTGCTTCTTGAATATGTGCTCTGCCACTGAGTCATGCCCCCTCCCCTAGGGCAAGTGAAGGCTCTCTAGGAAAATTACAAAAAATGGAAGCCCAACAGACTTCTGTGAAGTGAAGCTCCTGTTGCTAATATGTGTAAACTGGAAAAGTGCACCTGTTTTGACTCCACCCCATATTTTCTTCCAAAGCAGCTCCCAAAATTACCTTGGAGAATTGTCACGGGATGTGCTGAAGGACATTAGTCTAAAGGCATTGAAATGGAATTAGATTCATGAAGATCCCATGCATCAATAACCATTTTCCATGATGCTTGAGGCAGAGACAGAAGTCCTTTAAACCCAGGTGTTGGGATGCAGCAGCAGGGGAAGTCGTTGGCATCTGTGCTCCAGTCATGATCCTTCTGGAGCATCTAACTAGTCACTGTAGGTAACAACAGACTGGATGAGATGGACCAAAGATCCAGCTCCACTGATACTGTGGATTTCTGCTTATGTTCTTATAGCTATTACAGACTAACATAAAATAATAATGAAAGTGTATTGAGGTCTAGAGCCAGGTTTCATGGAAGGATGTCTGACTTACTGCCTCTTCTCCCCGATGATAGTTGGTAGCTGGGGACTCTCCACTGGAGCTGAATCCAGGCAGAATGGAAGAATGGCTGGTCGAAGCTTCTTTTCCTTGTAGCCAAAGCAACTGCAACTGTCAGCTGGGAAGAGGAGAACTCTCAGCTGGATCTGGATCCAGGCACGATGGAGATACTGCTGATCCAAAGGACTGCTGCCCTTTGCATGTATGTTCCTGCTATCTGAAATAGCTTGCATTGCATTGCATATTATATTTTGCATTCATAAACCCAGGATGCAAATCTGAATAATTCTTGCACATCCTGTTTCACAAACTGCTGTGCAATAAAGCCACTGCTTTGTCTCCAATGGATCTCATAAAAATGTGCACAACTCTGCTGTCTGTTCAGGGCCCTTATGTGCAACAGCAGATATGCAGTTCTCAAAACCAAAAAAAAACCCCACAACAACCCGAGCATTTGCATCACCATTTCCCCTTGTTATGGAGGATGGAGTTCTCCCACTCAACAGAACTGCAACGCTCTCTACATGGGGCTGCCCTTGTCTCAGATCCGAAAGCTGCAGCTAGTGCAAAATGTGGCAGCCAGGCTGTTATTGGGTCTCTCTATACGGGACCACATCCAGCCTGTGCTGAAGGCACTGCACTGGCTGCCAATAGCGTACCGGATCCACTTCAAGATGCTGGCTTTGACCTTTAATTAAAGCCCTATATGGTCAGGGACCTGCCTACTTGAGGAACCGTCTTTCCCCACATGTGCCCCAGAGAGCACTGAGGTCAGGAACACAGAATCGCCTGACTCTTCCTGGCCCGAGAGACATCAAGTTGGTGGCCACTAGAGCCAGGGCCTTTTCGGTGGCGGCCCCACGCTGGTGGAACGAGCTCCCGGATAACATCAGGGCCCTGCGGGACCTTTTACAGTTCTGCAGGGCCTGTAAAACGGAGCTCTTCCACCAGGCTTTTGATTAGGGGCCGCCGCTGATGAGTGGGCCACTGGCAAATGTGCCACTGACGAATGCGCCACCGGAGTACATTTTGGCCCGCATGAAGCATCAGCTGGTTATTGCCTTTGTTTGCATATTATACACCGCCATCTTTATCACTAGTACTGTTTAGTTTCTTAGGCTTTGTTGTATGTTTCATTGTATTTTAATGTATTTAGTGTATTAATGTTTTAGTGTATTAATGTTGTTAGCCGCCTTGAGCCAGTTCTGTGGCAAGGCGGGATAAAAACGGAAACAAACACGCAAACAAACAAATAAAAATCACCTTCCCAACTGCTTGCCCATTGCATTCCTTTCTCTCTTTTCTGCTTAAGTGCTAATAATTTTGCTAATTTGGCAGCCGACGCACTGTACATCAGGGTTTATTGGTCATCATGAGTACACATGCTGCAACGTGTTTTATTGCAATTATGAATATTGCAACATCTGTAGATTTGATTAGGCACTGATTGTTTCAAATGCCGCCGTTTTGTGTGGCACAAAGCACCATTAATTTGTGTTGTGTGTTCACCAGGACTGAAATAAATGTTTGCAAGATACTCTACAACACACACACACATATACACATGTATATATCTATTGCTAAAGTTTAATTGCTGTGCTGTGAACATTATGAGAGTTTTCCCTTTGGCTGGCTTTAAACATGCTGAAAATGGCTGTGATTGGAATCTGTTTAAAAAGAGACAGAAATGCATTTTCTTTTGTTCAGCCCACTCCCTAGAAGGATTATGCGATGAAAAGTGATTTTTTTTTTTTGCTCTGTACGGCTCAGGATTAAAAAAAAAATCCTGGTTTTTTCCCCCCTCCATGCCAATAATCTTTCTAAACTTTGACTCTGGAGTACATGATTTGAAAGAATAACGGCCAAGGATCCAACTATCGAAAAGTAACTTGGAAGTCACTGAATGGTAACTTAAAACCAAGCGCCTTGATTTGCTCGCAGACCATATGGGCAGCTAGGAGATGAACCATACAGCAGGGAGCCCTGTTTATTGTGAGTGTCAGAGGTGGCTGACTGCTCCCCAGGGCATGGCTGTGGCCCCTCCTTTGTGCCTCAGGAACAAATTTGGCATTAACAACCCTGGAAGTGGTAGCCAGACTCACGGCATTAAGGGGACAGGGCTTAGCTGACCCAAAGAGGTGATATGGACAACCTCCCCAGCAGGGAAGGGGGAGGCCTGTGACCTGGAGGAAGGGATAAACTTTGTGCCATCAAAGCCAAGGAGAAGGAAGCCTCCCCATTCCTGGGAAGATGAGAACAAAAGAGAGAAAGCTGAAGTGTCTTTCCCAGGGCTTATGAAGGGTCTTCATACTTTCTGTGTCAACTGGACACTCAAGATTAGCAACTGGCAGCCCTTAGGCCAAATCTTCCTGTTCAGTTACCAAACCCAGGACAAAAGGGAGCTATAAATAAAGGTCATCTATAGCAGTGGGTCTTGGCAGCAAGCCATTGGAGAAGTGCCTGGGCCTTTTGCCCGCCAATCCAAGTTCCCCTCTCAAAATGGCCTGCCATTAAAACTTTTTTGCTGACCAGGAACTTTCAAGGCATTTAGGTTTGTGTGCACTAGGAATCTTTCAAAATGATGACTGTCTAAGGCTCTATTTTCAGTCGAGCAAGGGTGACTCAAAATGGCCTGCCATTAAAACTTTTTTTGCTGACCAGGAACTTTCCAGGTATTTAGGTTTGTGTGCACTAGGGATCTTTCAAAATGATGACTGTCCAAGGCTCTATTTTCAGTCGAGCAAGGGTGGAATGACCAGGAATATTGGCTCCGTCCATTGCCTCTTCCACATAAGCCAAGATGCAGAAAAAAAGGCTCTTCCACCTTCTTTCATTGCAAAGGCTTAGGCAAAGCTGTGTAGCTAGCTCAGGCTGCAATCCTACAAACGTTTACCTGGGATTAAGCCTCATTGAATAAAATTGGACTCAGAGTAAATACATGTAGAATGAGAGTGTTAGCCGCTCACTCTTGTTGCCCATTATCTTGGCCTGTATAGAGGGAAGAATGGTCTTAGGTCTGCCAGGCATCTGGTGGGAGGGCTGGGAGTCGAGACATGGGAGGTGGGGTTGGCATAACTGGCATAGAGGGTAGCTCTAGGAATTGCCAGAACCTGTTATTTCCTCCTGCTGCCACTTCAAGTGGTGGCAGGTAATGGAGCCAGCCAGTGGGTAGTCTCCCACTATTGCAGGAAACCTGGCAAGCCTAGTTGAGATGCATAAGAAGGACTTCAGCACTGGAGGGCAGTACTCACAGGCCGCAGTTCTAAGGATGCTTCCCTGGGAATTAGCCCCATTGAATAACATCAACCTTATTTTAGGGTGGACCCATGTGGGCTTGCTCCCACAGAGCCCTGTCCCTACCAGCTGTGCCTCAATGATCACTTTCTCCAAAAGGGAGCCATTGAGGTCATTGTCTTACTCCACTGCCCCCTCTGCCTCTACAAAAGAGGCATCCTTCTGTAGCAGCACCAAAATTTTGGCATGCCCTCCTAAGGGAGGGTCACCTTGGCCCATTCTTGCAATTCTGCTACATCCTGAAGACAGTTCTTCCACAAGGCCCTTCACTAGCCATGCTGTTGTATAGAGTAGGGGATGGTGCGGAATAATGTTGATGAGAAGAGAAATACAGTGGTCACCTCACTGGATGGTGGCTTAAAAAAAAATTACTTGGATATATTCAACAAACCGCGGGTGGCGTGAAACACATGGAATGGGATGCTTCTCCAACTTTTATTTTCCAGCCTGCTGCAGGTCTGCTCCTGAGAGTTTGGGGTCTCTCTCTCTCTCTCTCTCAGCCAGCGCTGTCCGAAGATGTTTCCGTGGTCATGTGGCCGGCATGACTAAACACCAAGGCGCATGGAATGCTGTTACCTTCCCATCGAAGTGGTACCTATTTATCTACTTGCAATTTCTTGCTTTCGAACTGCTAGGTTGGCAGGAGCTGGAACTAGAGATGGGAGCTCACATCATCATGCGGCACCCGGGTCTCAAACTGCTGAACTACTGACCTTCCACAGCCTGCAGTTCAGCATCTTAACCACTTGAGCCACCGCAGCTCCTTAGTAGTAGTAGGAATTGGCAAAATTACTCTCAACATGCCACTGACAGAAATGTCCTTCCGCTGGTGGAAAAGAGTGATTGCATATAGTTCATTTGTAATAATTATAATTATAATAATTACTAGCAGCAAAGCCCATTGTAAAAGCAATACGATGAGCTCTAGAAAGAGGTAATGTGTAACGAATGCATTTGCTGGAAGCAGGTTAAGTACAGTCTCGCCCGCCACAAGTGCCAGCCAGCAACAACCTTGCTCAGATGGCCAAATCTGACCTCCCCCAGCCAGGCAAGCCCGGGCTGTGCAGGTCGGCGGTTCCAGCTGAGACAACATGGGGAAGCTGCTGGGCTGTGGGCAGCTGTCTGTCCAGGGAGGCCACCCACCGCTCACCTCCCTTCTCCCTCCCTCCCACCACAGGGCAAGGAGCGCAGCTGGCCTGGAGTCCGGGGAGATGGGGAGGATGATGCTGGAGTCTGCCATGGTGGGCTGGGCTTGCTTACTCCCAGGCTGCCCTGCTGAGGTGGTGCCAGTGAGCCAGTCTGCCAGCACATCTGCCTGCCCAGTGTATGGCGAGGTGGGAGGCACCAGGGGACGCCGCACAGGATCCCCCCTCATAGCAGGCCTGCGGAGCCACCACTGCCACCTCCAGCTGGGTTCTGCCTCTTCTGAGTGAGCTGCAGCAAACAGGCAAGCAGCATCACCCTGCACGTAATCCAGTGCTCCTCCATCCTTGACAGAACTGCCGCCGCCTCTCTGTCTCCAGCCACACCTTCCTGGGTGTGTGTTGCTGGCCGCCGGGCTTCTGCCACTCTGCTGAGGCCTGCTCAGGCCAGGTCAGCCTGAGCGCTCGGAGCCTTTGTCTCTCCAGGTCAAGCGGGGTCGCCTCCCACCCATCTCCTTGGAGAGACCCCACCAAGGCCAGGCATGGGGAAACCAGGCCACTGCTGCCGCCGCCACATTGTGGCAAATGCAAGGCCCTTCAGCGTGGGGAAGCAAATGTCTTCTGAGGAAATTTTTGGCCGGCACCGCTTCTGTGGGTGGGACTCAGGCAATGCAGCCAGTGGATAGGGACAGCTTCTGAGTGACACATCATTGAGCCAACTGATTTGTGAGTGTGTGGAATGTTCTGGAAAGTGCCACCGCAAATGACAATTATTATATATCGAGATAATAGCCTGACCTGGATAGCCCAGGCGAGCCCAGTTCCATCAGATCTTGGAGGCTAAGCGAGGTCAGCCCTGGCTAATATTTGGATAGGCGACCTCCAAGAGATACCAGGGGCATGACACAGAGGCAGGCAATGGTAAACCGCCTCTGAAACATCTCTTGCCTTAAAAACAAGTCTAGCTTGCCACCTAGTGGGGCATAATGCTAAAAGAGCTAGAACTTCTGGCTGCCAGACAATCATAGGATCTCCTGGCTATACTACACACCGCCATACAATAATTATTATACCCATGTTGTTGGAGAGGATGAAAGAGCAGGATATAACAACAACAATTATTAATTAAGTTTGCGTTTATGAAGGACTGTTTTTAACTATGAGAACTATATTCCTAGATAGGCCAGGGCCAAGAAAGCATGAAGGGAGGAAGGTTTGACTGCAAGGCCTGCCTCTGTATTGTAGGTTTACCTCCCATTTGTGACCTTCCTTGAGGCT
>NW_015160227.1:652912-670047 GCF_001447785.1 Gekko japonicus | reverse complement strand
CTCTTCTTCTCCAGACCACAGTACTAAATGTGGTTGCTTTACCTCCACCAGCCAACACATATACCACATTATTAAAGGTGAAATCATTGCCTAGGTGTTCCACTTTTGCATAAAGTTGCACACTCTTTTCCGGTATCCACAACATTAATACCATTTCCCCCCCAGTTAGTTCCTAATTTACATGAGTGATGCCTTGCATTTAAACCAGTAATCGCATGTTATTTTAAGTTCAAAATAACTTTTTATGTTCCGTTATGGAGCTCAACTTCTCGCTCTGTCTACTAATGCAGAATAATGGAAAATAATTAACTTGAAATTAAGTGTTGGGTTTTATTATGTTACAGTGGAGTTCTAATGTGAATTTCAAAAGATATTTTTAAGTGCATGCATAAATCAATTATATACAAAGAATAAATTATAACTACTTCAGAAAGTAATATATTTATCGGATAAAAGGCTGGTTCATAAAACTGAGCCCCCATTACGATCTAATGTGTGCACGACACTTTGTGTTGAAATGAAGAGAATTTTCCTTCTTGTGATAAGGAATGGCTCAGTTCCACCCCGTATCTTTGAGTACATTTTCTTTTTTAAAAAATGACTTGCCAGTGATCTCACTGACATGTGATTAAGAGTGAATTGTGAAGGTATAATATAGAAAAGGTTACAAATGTGTGCATTTTGCAGAAATAATAGCAGTTTGAGGGGGAAAGAATGGAACAAAAATAAACAATTAAAGGTTTGATTTGTACAAGGGAGAAGGGAAATCACAGTGGGGATTTTGGGCTGAATCACAAAGGACAAGAACTTCAAAAGTATCCCTGTACGTGATAAAAGAATTAGTCACAATGGGTTTCTCTCATGATTGTCTCCTGTATCACCTTTTCTCCCTGGATTATATCCACAATATTGTTTATGAGACGCGGTGTTAAAAGAGTGAAGACATTGAAAGAGTGGTCAACAATCTAGGTTGTCAGGAATTAATCCTCACTCCTGTCTTTCCTAGGAAACTCTCCAGCAGCCACTCGAGCCTCACTACATTCTTTAGCTCCAGTCTACCAGCTTCCTTTGTGGCAGGAAACAGGAAGAGGCTTCCAGTAAGTTATTCAGTGGTTCATGCGTGAGTTTGGATTGCCATGATTTTTTTGTTAAGTGAATATCTTCATCAGTTAAATATATTAGGCTGCCAACACTGCTTTGGCAATTTCTGGGAGATTCTGAGGGCCGTGCCTAAGAAATGTGAAGTTTGGAGAAGATGCGACATCACTTCTGTATGATACATTAGGAATTTCCCCTAATCTTAATATATTTGGGGATTGCCAGGAAGACTGGCAAAGCCCCCAAAACAGCTGAGCTGGTCTCCCTGCTGGCTCCCCTCAGGCTCTCTTGTGCAGTCCCATTTAAAGGGACTGCACAAGAGAGCCCAAAGCTGAGCCAGAGGGAGACTGCTCCAGCCAGCTGAGCTGTGTACTGGGCTGTCTTCTGCAGTCCTTTTAAATGCATCCTGTTTAAAGGGACTGCAGAAGAAAGCTCAACAAACAACTAAGTGGCAGGGAGCAATCTGCTCCCACCTCTCATCTATTTTGTGCGTGTTTTTGTGTGTGTGTGTGGGGGGGGGCTTTGCTGCAGCTTCCCCCCCCCCTCATTTTTTCTTCTTCTCAGGTCTATTGGATCAGGGAAAAATGGGATTTCTGAGAAATCCCAGATCTGAATACATTACTGGTTCCAATAGACCCGAACCAAAAAATACAGAGGGGAAAACCAAAACCACCCCTAGTCCTCATGATACTTCTGGTTGAGGGATTATTTTTAATGGTACACATCACCCTAACACTCAACTTTCTAACATAAAAAGTATAGTTATTTATACACCATGTGTCATTTGTGTGAATAATCATGGACAAAAGCATGGGCTATTGTACCATCCTAATTGAATATTTGAATAGGAATTTACCTTTAACAAATAGGACAGGAGTCCTAAACAATAGCTGAGCACTGAAGTTACTGTTTCCATGTATCCCTTTTCAAAAGCAAGCAGAACAAAACCCAGAGGTTGAATTTTCTGAACTTGAACTGCTGGCATGTCTGTTTATTCTTCTACCTTTTCTTTCTTTCTTGCCCCTGTTGTGATTCTGCGTGATGGAACATGAAAGGAAAGTCAACAAATGGCATGTTTACAAGCCTAGCTCTGCAAAAGGGGAGGGAAGGGAACAAAACATATCAAGTCAGGTTTAGATAGTGCTAAGTGTTGCATGGGCTTTAAAGCAGGACCTCCTATTAATAAGTTTTCTTAGAGAAGGCCTTCTAGCAGATGATGAGCTTCACCTCTCAAGGTTAGGGAAGAAAATGTTTGGAAAGAACCTGGAGAGCTTAATCAGGAGAGCTTTAAACTGAAGCCACAAAGGGAAGGGGACGATCAACATGGGGAGTTCAATGAAGAAGAGAAAACAGTGGGGGCCCACCTGGGCAGGACAGGTCAAACAAAGGTACAAAGCTACAAGTTCCTATATACCAATGCCCATAGTATGGGTAATAAGAAGGAAGAACTTGAGATTCTCTTGAAAACAGAGGGCTATGATATAATAGGAATCACTGAGACTTGGTGGGATGAGTCTCATGACTGAGATGTGGTAGTGGATGGGTATGAGTTGTTCAAGAAAAATCAGCAGGGTAGAAGAGGAAGCAGAATGGCGCTGTATGCCAAGAGAGGGCTAGAATGTCAGGAAGTTCTGGAGTATGTGGTTGACAGCCCCATGGAAAGTATATAAGTGGAAATAAGGGGAGGTAGGACAAAGAGTATTGTTGTTGGAGTCTGCTATAGACCACCTGACCAGGGACAAGAAATGGATGCTGCCCTCCTTGAACAGATTGGTAGAGTATCCAGACATCAGAGCCTTATAATTATGGGAGACTTCAACTTCCATGATGTGTGCTCAACAAAGTGACAAGAATAATGCAACTTCCTAACCTGTTTGGCCAACAACTTCCTTTTTCAAATGGTGGAGGAAGCTACAAGGGGCTCGGCCATACTAGACTTAATATTAACCAACAGGTAAGAATTGGTAGATGGGGTGAAGGTGGTGGGGACCTTAGGGATAAGTAACCATGTCCTCCTTGAATTCCAGTTGCTGTGAGGGGTCAAGGAAGTTTGTAGCCAGACTCATAGGTTAGATTTTAGTAGGGCCAACTTCAACGAACTCAGAGGCTTGATGGGAGTCATTACATGGGGGAGTGTGCTGGAAGGGAAAGGGACAAGTGAAAGGTGGGCTCTTCTCAAATATGAGCTTTTGTGAGCTCAAGCTCTCACTATTCCAGCAAGACAGAAACATGGTAAGGGTTCCAAGAAACCAATGTGGATGAACTGAGAGCTTCAGAATAAGCTAAGGGAGAAAAAGGAAATGGAGGGAAATGGAGGGAAGGTCAGACCTCTAGAGGAATATATGAGAGTTACTAGGTACTGCAGATCAGCCATCAGAGAAACCAAAGCTCGGTATGAGTTGGGTCTGGCCAGGGGGGCTCACTACAATAAGAAAAACTTCTACAGATATGTGAGAAGCAAATGCAAGGTAAAAGAGGCAATTGGACCACTTTTGGGAGTAGAAGGAGAAACTCTGGTGGAGGACAGAGAAAAAGAAGACAGGCTTTATTACTTTTTTGCCTCTGTTTTCTCCCCAAAGAACTCGAGCCCATCTAGAGATGATATAGGACATAACAGGACATCTGAGTGTCCAGTTGGCATTGACAGGGAGGTTGTGGAGAGGCACCTGACTGCACTGGACAAATACAAATCCCCTGGGCCAGATGGTGTGCACCCAAGAGTGCTCAAAGAACTAATGAACTTGCAGAGCCTCTGTCCATTATCTTCAAGACCTCCTGGAGGACTGGGGATGTGCCACAAGATAGGAGAAGAGTGAATGTTATCCTGATCTTTAAGAAAGGAAAGGATGACCCAGGAAACTACAGGCCGGTCAGTTTGACGTCTGTTGGGAAGATATTAGAGCAGATTTTAAAGGGATCGATCTGTAAGCATCTGAAGGACCACTTAGTGATCCGGGGAAGTCAGCATAGTTTTGTTCTGAACAGATCTTGTCAGACCAACCTGGTTTCCTTTTTTGATTGTGTGACGAGCTTACTGGGTCATGTGAACTCTGTTGTTGTAATTTACCTGGATTTCAGTAAAGCTTTTGACATTCTGATGGGCAAACTGGAACACTCTGGGCTGGACTACAGGACAGTTCAGTGTATAGGGAACTGGTTAGAGGACCACACCCAAAGAGTGGTGGTCAATGGTGTTTCATCAAAAAACTGGTTTGTTTCAAAATTCATTGAAGATGAAGAAGAGGGTTCAGGTAGCTACTGTATGTCTGGAATGTATCTTATTCAGATTTTCAGAAGGGATTCTGGAATCTACCCAGGAGTTTTTAAATAGAAGAATTAATCCATTCTGTGAGCTTCCCAAATGTTTTAACTTCATCCCCAGCTCCGTATGGGTCATAAAGACTGATAGTAGTAGCAGCCCTTCAAGAAACTGTGGCCTTTAATGGTCTGACAATTAGCATCAGACAACTAGCCTGCTGGGTGTTCAAGTAGCTCCTAGCAACAGGGATTGGGAAGCTTACCTCATCACCAGGGATGTATGTTGCCATTTCACTCTATCCCTTCAAGAAAGGGGTAAATCGAACTGCAACAGTCTATGTTGCATCACACTGGAGTGCCCATTAAGCAGTGTACCTTTAGCTCTACTTTATGGCAGTACAAGACCTCTGCAAACAGAGGGCTATGATATAATAGGAATCATTGAGACTAGGTGGGATGATTCTCATGACTGGGATGTGGTAGTGGATGGGTATGGGTTGTTCAAGAAAAACTGGAAGGGTAGAAGAGGAGGTGGAGTGGAGAATGTGGTTGACAGCCTTGTGGGAAGTACATGGGTGGAAATAAGGGGAGGTAGGACAAAGGGTATTGTTGTTGGAGTCTGCTACAGACTGCCTGACCAGGGGCAGAAGAGAGTGAGGAGGATGATCAGGGGTCTGGAGACTGAGCCCTACAAGGAAAAGCTAAGGGCCTTGGGAATGTTTGGTTTGGAGAAGAGGAGATTGAGGGGGGACATAATTGCTCTCTTTAAATATTTGAAAGGCTGTCATTTGGAGGAAGGCAAGGAGCTGTTCCAGGTGGCAGCAGAGGATAGGACTCGAAGTAACAGTTTTAATTTACATGCAGAAAGGTATCGGCCAGATATTAGGAAAAAACGTTTTCACGGTCAGAGTGGTTCAAAGGTGGAATCAGCTGCCTAGAGAGGTGGTTAGCTTCCCTTCACTGACAGCTTTCAAGAAGAGGCTGGACGAATATTTGTCAGAGATGTTTTAGGCTGGTCCTGCATTGGGCAGGGGGTTGGACTAGATGGTCTGTATGGCCCCTTCCAACTCTATGATTCTATGATTCTATAAGTTTTTCCTGCTAAATATGTCCTCATGAGCTTCCTCCCTGGCTCTGTTCTTGCTGACAGAGGGGATTTCATCCAGGAAATTGGTATCCCTTCTGCTAGAGTACAGGGCTCATATCCTGTCCTATGAAGCAGAGGGCTGCAGTGTTTTGAAATCAACTTATTCTCTTAATATTGAGGAAAGCCGTGATAGAAACACGGAGGTGGCAGGTGGTACCACACAAGGCCTCAGGTCCTGATACCTGCTTAAAGCAACCCTGTGATTGATACTGGGCATGCATCTTGGTCTTTAGGTGTTTTGCCCCTCCCAGATCTTAGATCCTCCAGGACAGCAGGAAACGCAATCCACGAAACACATTTCAGAAATGAATTCCTTTTTATATAGCATTATTGAGTTTTCCAATATCAGAACTACAGTGATTTTTAAAAAAGATTTGGACTAATCAACACAGTAGGTTTCAGCGTGCAGTCTTTGGGTTGCCATAGTGAATACTTATGTGTCACACTGCACTATTCAAGTTTAACATTAAATCAGAACATCAGGTACTTTAGGTATATTTGCATTTTTTAAGAAAAAAAATCCCACATGTTTTGGCTGGGATCTAGGCTGATTCTACCTTATTCAAATCAGCAGGCTCTACATTCCTTGGCATGACACCTTTGAAGTATACTCCAGAACACCACTCAGTGGTGTCCCAGAGTGATTTTGTCCAAAGACACATGGAAACAGAGAAAGTACAAATATTAATTGAGCTGGTTTGCTCATCAAAAAGCACGGACATGAAAAATATTGCCAGTGGGCTTCTTTGGGAGACAGGATTCTGTTAAAATGACTTGTAAGTAATATGAATACTCTTCTGTGAAACAGTCCCCTCTCTGAAGACCTATACAAAAAGTGTACTACTACTGGGAATGTGGCAATGCTTCTTTCAGTCTTAAGGAAGAGAGCCATATATAGTGAGAATCTCAAACTAGGGATGCTGCAATTCTTGCAAATACCGTGCTTAGGAATGCCCGTTTACTCTTGCATTCCTGATCTGGTCACAAGATGTATCCTGAGATCACATACTGTTTTTACATCTGGACTATTGATGGCAGTGTCACCCTAGTTAGCTGGCTGGCATCTGTTGTTCTGCACAAGCTGAGAATTCAGTGGATTGCTAGCAAAGTCAAGTATGCTCCAAGGAACATGTTTTGGGGGAGGGGCTATGGCTCAGTGGAATAGTCTCTGTGTTGTATGCAGAAGGTTCCTGGTTCAATCCCCAACATCTCCAGCTAAAAGGAGTATGCAGGAGGTGATGTGAAAGAGCTCTCCCCAAGACCCTGGAGAGCCAATGCCAGGCTAAGTAGACCTTGACGGACTGATGCTCTGATTCAGTATGAGGCAGCTTCTTGTTCTCATGTGTGTTACAGGCAAAGTGTGGTGGTGGTTAACAAAACCAAACCAAGATGGATTCTGAGTTTACGTGATGATTTTACATTTGCATAGACATCACCATCATCATAAACTTTATTGCATTTAGCGCATGGCTTTAGCAAACTGCACCAATAGGCACAATAGGCACTTGGTCATAGCTCCTGTTGCCACTTGCTCAGAATCAGAAAGCTGCTAGTTGTTGTTAGGATAAACCATGATTGTCCCTCCCCCCATTCTGAAATGGGATGGAGATATTTATTTATATTTTAAACAATGCAGAAATTGTAGTGGCATATACAACAGACAGAGCACAGTAGTATGGTTGACAGTCCCTATGTTTTTGCCAAGCAGGGACATGCACTTGGAAAAAAGCACTGGGGTATGACACAAATACTGGTATTTGATGTTATTGGGGTAGTGGTGCTGAGCTTTTTCTGGTATTCTGAAATTATTTGGCTTCCATTATGCCCTCTGAGGGACTTTTTTGGGGGTGGAGTGGTTGATATCCAACCAAAGGACCCCCAAATTGAAGGTCCCCTAGTGCTTCCTATCTACAGCCCTGGAAAAGAGACCTGCCCCCACAAAGGAGGATAGGAGGGAGGGAGGGAGGGAGGGAGAAGGACCCAGCCAGACCTGGAGATCTGCTGGGCCCTCCACGAACCTAGATATGCCTCAGCTAGGCTGGGTAAGACTTTTGCCAGCTGGGAGCTACCTTCTCCTGGTGAGACTTGCACTGGTTTGGGAGTCACCTTCTCTGTGTTGAAAGAGATGCCTTCCTCCCCCTTCCCTCCCATTGCCTGCGAAGCCCTTTTTTTTGGGGGGGGTAGGCTTGGGATCTTTAAAATGCTGGCCCCGGATATTCCCAAATATTTCTGGAAATATACAGAACACAGAGAATCCCGAATACCACTCTGGATGCCTGAATATATTCCCAAAATACTAATACAGTATTTTGGGGGTATATATTCAGATCAGATATATCCAAGCACACATCTCTTAATGGAACCCCAATTTCCAATTGGGGATGGAATTTTCAGAAGGATCCTGGAATATGCTGGGTTCTGGTGGGGGGAAAAGAAGCTAACAACAACAACAACAACAAAATCCATCAGCAATTCTATTATTTCCAGCCCAGATCTGCATATTGTAAGAGAATTTGTCAACTGCAATTTTCACTTTTATCATGTTGCCACAGTTTGAAGGGAATGAGGAATAAAGAGACTTCGCCAGTATTTGAAATCCAACTTAGCCTTGTCATTTGAGCATTGGTTAAATCAACCTAGTGGGAGCCTTGGACTGGACTCTTAATTTCAGAGTTTGAAGTACAATTCCATATCTGTTTCTCACCTTACAAGAGACTTCTGTGACCTCAATGAACTTGAGATATAAAAATGCTTTGTAATTGCAATTTCTTTAGATTTCCTGGCTGAATCTCCATCCATCTTCTTTGCTGAACTGTTGTGCTACCTTTGTGCTGCAAGGAAGAAAGGGGATATAACCTCTTTCCTACGGCTAGGCTAGATGGATTGTAACTCAAGTAAACTAGGGTCATTTAACACAAGATGGAAAGACATGCTTCTTTTTCTGTAGTCTGGCTCATGCATAGAGATCTCCCTGATTTGTCTAGGCCTTGGCTTCTGGAATGGCAGTCAAATGTTTGAACAGAAAATTGTATGATGGAACAACCCAACTTTTGACTATCTACACCTTAGTATTACCTAGTATCTAATCCCGTTAACTGAGTGTGCTAGGGACTGAACCTGGGACTTTTTGCATGCAAAGCAGATGCCATATCACTGAACCTCTATATCTTGGGGGCGGTGTCTACCATAGAGTTTTTGCCCAAATATCAGAGCGTTTTGTGCACTTTGCCAGCAACATTGTAGGGACACCAACCTAGGCCTCCCTTTGCTGCCAGTATGTCCCCCCGTCCTCTGGAGTTGCCAGGAGAGACCTGGCAACCCTACCACCATGCTGGCTCATGAACAGGTGATTGCCTAACTCTCACATCATCATGTGGATTGTCAGTGTTGATTTCATAATTGTTGGTCTCCTGATTGTAAGGGGGGCAGCCAGCTGGAGCCTGGGTAGACCCTGGTGAATGAGAGCAAATCTAAGATCGAATTTGGGTAGAGCATGAAACCAGGACAAAATATGGTGGACCAGGAAGGAGCCAGAGTGACCCTAATAGTTGGGGGGTTTCAATAGCCAAATCACTCACTCACAACCTTTTTTAAAGCCTCCCCCCCAAGGGGGAAATCTTTTTATTTGCATTTATATAAAACTACAACAGAAATTGGGGAGGGAAAATCTACAATCTATAGGAAAAAGTAAAGAAAACCTAACTAAAAACCCAAGAATGGAGGTTATACAATGCTTAAAACATAGTTATTACTCTTATACATTTGCTTTCAAACATGAAGAGTGCCCGCCAATCATCGCTTCTGTTGACAAAACCTGCTTATCTGACTGAACAGAGAGTAGTTCCAAAGCTATAATGCAATAATTACAGCCCTTAAGAAAAATTTAGCATCACCACAATTTACTCCCCCCCCATGCATCTTTTAAAACCAATGTTCCCTCAGTAAGAACATTACAACACATTTTTCTTCTTCCGTCTTCGATGTATCTTCTTTCTTCAATTATCTTTTAGTTTCTATAAGTCCGGATCATAATAGTTGTTAACTGCCAGGTTACAGTTTTACTGGTCAGAGGAGCACAAAACTAGCCAAATTAGAGTGCATTAACACCTGAGAAAGATTGAAGATCAAGGAAGAAGAGTACAGCAAAGGATGAAAGGGTTAGACAGTGTTATCAATGCAACAAACTTGAAATTAAGCAAACTCCAGACCACGATGGAAGACAGGAGGGCCTGGTGTGATGTGGTCCATGGGGTCACGAAGAGTCTGACTCGACTGTGTGACTGAACAACAAAAACACCTTAACACAATACTGGCCAGTTAGCAAACCGAGTCCTCATTATCACTATGAGAGACTCTCTGCTTTTATGAAGAAGATAAATTTCAGCCATTGCTTTCATCAGTGGTAATAATCTTGTGGTCTTTTAATCCTTCCCATTTTGGGCAAAAGAGCTCATTCAGAGAACTGGGACAGGATCTTGCTGTATCTCCCAGGTGCTCTTAATCTTACAGGTGGAAATGATGGGAATATGAAATTTGATGCTACTGCAATACAGGATAGAGAAATGGTTGTCAGCAATTTTAGATCAGCGGCATTATTGTTTAATCATTAAATAGCGTTTATTCTTTAATTGGTTTTTGAATGAGGAAATCAGCATCATACTGAGAAGCTGCCAAATGGTAGGAGGAGCAGATTCTTGGTGTTATTTTCACCAAAGGCTGTATCAGCAGTTGTTTACAGTCGTCTCTAAATACAGGGTTGGCTGGATGACTGTGACCTTAAGCATCCATTGGGAGTAGCAATTTGGCTGCAACAGTGGACATATCTTTTTCCCCCCTTCCTAATACTGCCAGGATTCAAGCCTGCAGTTCATCTTAAAACTGTGATCTGAGGATTGTTCTCCATGAAGCAAACCATGTGACTCATGTTGTCTTCAAGCATTGCAGTATCTCTGCTGCAGTACTGTGCGCCAACAGAAGACCCATTACTTTCTGTTGTAATCAGTTTGCTGCTTTCAGATAAAGGATAAAAGAAGAGTTAGGCCCACAAAGGAGTAGCTGGTATAAGGTAAAGTTTCTTGCCAGTGGACTGCACCCATTCAAATGTTGTTCTGGATTTTCCAGTAATCCTTGTATGGAACCAATTCCTACTTAAACTCAGACGTGTCTTATTTTTGCTATGCTGCACCCAAAACACCGTAGATCAATCAATTTGGCAGTCAAGTCATCTTAGACTCTGCATTCAATGATGATAAACCCACCCAACTCCACCCCTCCATCTTGAAATGTGACTAGTTTGAGAGATACTGACAAAGTTAAGAATCCTTTGGTTTGGGTATAACACTTAGCTGCTGAGGTGCCAAATTCAACTATGTTAAATCTGGGCCAGAGATAATTTACCCCCTTCCAACCCTTTTCCACCCAGTCCAATGTATATGATCTGTTCTGGCAGCCGGAGACAGCCAAGAAAATTCTTGCAGTGTTGTCTTCCATCTTTATTTATTCCCTCACTTTCTTCTCCCATTGCATTGGAAACTTTAGTTCACATAATGCTTGGGATTAACTGTCGCAGGTTCCAAGAGCTACATTCCAGAGTGTACCAGATATTTCCTGCACTTTTCCCAAGTGCATTATGAGAATTTGTAGAATAACTAATATTTAATGCCTGACCTTCTGGGATGTGCAATTCTTAGACTGCACTGAGGGGAATAAAATGAAAGAATCCAGAAAACTGGAAATCTAGGGGCATCACCATATCTAGTATAGCCTGCATTTAGGAAGGCCCCTGTGGAGCCAGAACTAGGGATGCCAGCCTCCAGGTGGAGATCCCCTGGAGTTACAGCTCCTCTCCAGACTACGGAGATTGGTTCCCTCTTCCAGTAATCCTTGTATGGAACCAGTTCCTACTTAAACTCAGAAGTGTCTTATTTTTGCTATGCTGCACTCAAAACACCGTAGATCAATCAATTTGGCAGTCAAGTCATCTTAGACTCTGCATTCAATGATGATAAACCCACCCAACTCCACCCCTCCATCTTGAAATGTGACTAGTTTGAGAGATACTGACAAAGTTAAGAATCCTTTGGTTTGGGTATAACACTTAGCTGCTGAGGTGCCAAATTCAACTATGTTAAATCTGGGCCAGAGATAATTTACCCCCTTCCAACCCTTTTCCACCCAGTCCAATGTATATGATCTGTTCTGGCAGCCGGAGACAGCCAAGAAAATTCTTGCAGTGTTGTCTTCCATCTTTATTTATTCCCTCACTTTCTTCTCCCATTGCATTGGAAACTTTAGTTCACATAATGCTTGGGATTAACTGTCGCAGGTTCCAAGAGCTACATTCCAGAGTGTACCAGATATTTCCTGCACTTTTCCCAAGTGCATTATGAGAATTTGTAGAATAACTAATATTTAATGCCTGACCTTCTGGGATGTGCAATTCTTAGACTGCACTGAGGGGAATAAAATGAAAGAATCCAGAAAACTGGAAATCTAGGGGCATCACCATATCTAGTATAGCCTGCATTTAGGAAGGCCCCTGTGGAGCCAGAACTAGGGATGCCAGCCTCCAGGTGGAGATCCCCTGGAGTTACAGCTCCTCTCCAGACTACGGAGATTGGTTCCCCTGGAGAAAAGGGATGCTTTGGAGTGTGGACTCTATGGCACTGTACCGTATTGATGCCCCTGTCCTCCCCAGGCACTATTCCCAAATCTCCAAGAATTTCCCAGCCAAAGAACTGGCAACCCTACCCCCACCCCACCCCACCCCAATGGTGGTTGGGAGGGGAGAGACCTGGCAATCCTGACAGACTCTTACTTGAAAAATCCAACCATGATGACACCATGACATCATTCATCCTCTGCTTTACTGTGGCCCCGGTCACACGAAAGGGTTTGGGCGGTATAACACTTAGCTGCTGAGGTGCCAAATTCAACTATGTTAAATCTGGGCCAGAGATAATTTACCCCCTTCCAACCCTTTTCCACCCAGTCCAATGTATATGACCTGTTCTGGCAGCCGGAGACAGCCAAGAAAATACTTGCAGTGTTGTCCTCCATCTTTATTTATTCCCTTACTTTCTTCTCCCATTGCATTGGAAACTTTAGTTCACATAATGCTTGGGATTAACTGTCGCAGGTTCCAGGAGCTACATTCCAGAGTGTATCAGATATTTCCTGCACTTTCCCCAAGTGCATTATGAGAATTTGTTTAATGCCTGACCTTCTGGGATATACAATTCTTAGACTGCATTGAGGGGAATAAAATGAAAGAATCCCACCGCCGTGTGTTTCTTTTGGTGCGGCTTTAAAAGGCCACACTTTGCCCATACCTCCCCCCCCATGTGGCAGGGACCTGTAACACTCAAAGCCACACTCCCCAGGAGAGCAATAATTTGAAAGATGCTGAGATCCTGGAGACCCACTGACGGGCAAAGTGGACAACACTGACCTTGACAGGCCAATGGTCTGGATCATTTTAAGGCAGCTTCGTGTATATAGTAGTGAAGTTGCCAAGCATCAGGCCCAATCTAGGAAGGTCGGTAGTTTGGCAGATCATGGCAATTCTATTACATTGCACAGACACAGAGCACAAGGAGAACAATGCAACGCAAATGCCACAACCTTTCCATGTGTTTGGTGTTAATTGTGCTGTTGCCAGGTAATATGGTCATGAAGTTGTATCATGTCAAGCTGTCGAGTGGTACAAGTTCCTGGTATTTTTGATCTCTTCTCTCCCCCCTGAAGTTTCGAACCCTGTGTACTAAAGACGATGGTCTTTAATGTAAAAATGAAGGTGGCGGGATGCCGATTGTAGTTTCCTTTATTTCAGCATAGAACATTAGTTCAGTCTCTTTGAATCCTGGGAAGGCAGAAGCCCTCAAAGGTACAATAAAGAAGAAAATAGAATAAAATAATAACAATAAAAAAGAAACAGCAGACCAGACACTCTGCCTGTGGATGAGTATGTAGTACTTGGCAGCAAATTAAATTCATGATCAGTTGTTAAAGCAAAAGGCATTAATGGTATTTGAAAAAGAAAGTGACTGAGCCCCCTTTCTTACTAGCTGGGCTTTGTTCTGTTTCCCAGGTCGGCACAATGCATTGTAATATCGCCATCAGACAAAGTCATTCGCTATTGCATAGATCTGACAATCTCTAACATGACAAAATGCCATTAGAGCTGCCGTGCGCATGGTAAGGGGGGGGGCTTTCTCGCTTTCTGAAACAAGGCTGCCCTCTACAGAATGGAATGCTATTCACTGGTAAGAAAAGTGGAAGGTTATTCTTACCTCAGAGCCTTTGTAACCAACCCCCCTGTGCGTGCAATCTGGAGTCTGAGCATTTCACAAATAGGGAATCTCTGCCTGTGAGAATCTACCCATGTGAGAAAGCAGAGGATAAGAAAGAAAGGCAGGAAAGAGAGAACATGAACTCTGTTTTATGGGACAGATTAACAGGATGGAGGAAGACAATGCAATCCAACACAAACACTGGCTATTCTAAGATACAATAAACTACGAGTATAGAACATAGCCATTATATTCCTCCTCCAACTATCTTTGTGAAACAATGGCATTGTAGCCTCTGGAATCATGTCTCTTTGTGGGAACTACATAATGCAGGAACAACTTCACTTGAATTGGTGTCAAAATTGGGATTGCAACTCATCTAGTGGGGAGAGAAATCGAGAGAGGGGCTCACCTTGGCTTTTCTATGATGTCAGTCATCACCCGGTGCAAAACAAATGGGGGAGGAGTATCAATATAGTCAACCCTAAAAAGAAAAAGAAAAAACTTACAGGGATTTTATTGTGTTTCACTCAAAAATTTCCAATCTTTGATCCCAATCAAAGATCTTTGAGTTAAAAATAATATCCCCCCCCAACACCATTGTTTTTTCTTCTCTCCTTTGAGGCAGGTCTCTCCCTACAGACCAATGTGGCTGCTATCATCATGCCATTGGTGTATTTTCTATCATTTGCATGAGTTATACTTACTGGGGAGTTGGTCAATCCCCCCCCCAAAAAAGGTCAAAGGCCACCAGCTCAGCAATCCTCTAAATCCTCCAGCCACACAAAACAGATTTTGCTTGAAGATATGTTCGCTAATGGCAAATGACTTCCACCTGGCTCCTGAGTAATACCTGACAATATAAACTGCATTTTTCTACATTATTGCCTTTAAGCTTTGATTCATAATTCTGAACCCAGTTTCCTTGCCTCTACCAATGGTTATACCTCGGGGTGTGCATTTGGCATAAACCGAGCCCAAAAAAATACCCAAAAATTACCTGCAAGAGGAGCCAGCCCAGGATCGGCTAGGGTGGTAGGAACTGAGAGCTCCATGCCGCCTTGGCTGGGGCTGGTTCCTTTTGCAGCTCAGTTTAAACTGAGCTGGAAGGGGAGCAGCTCAAGCCAAGGTGGTACAGAGTTCTCAGTTCCTGCTGCCCCAGCTGATCCTCATGGGGCCAGCTTCCCCTGCGGTTCAGTTTAAACCATGGTGCAGGACAAGCCCTCCCAGCCAGATCTGTGTGCAGTGGGGAGAGACTTTCCCGGTACACGCAGATCCTGGGCCAGCTTCTCCTGCAGTGCAGTTTAAACCATGCTGCGGCAGAAGCCAAGACAGCCCCAGGATCAGGCCAACTTTCTTTTAACCCGGTATTTTTCTTTTTAGGTCTGTTGGACCATAAAATCCTGTATCCAAATACCCTACCAGTATTAGGATCCATGATTTTCGAAAATACCTTTTTTTTTTTCATGTCCTATAGAACCGAACTGAAAAATACTGGATTTTTTGCACACCCCTAGTTATAATAGACATCATACACTTGCGGAAAGAGGGTATCTGTATTGTAAATACCAACACCCCTTGTTATAATAGACATCATACACTTGTGGAAAGAGGGTATCTGTATTGTAAATACCTCTATGTAACACACATAATCTATGCTTTCTGTACACAGAGGTATATTGTGTAGCTGCTTGTGGCAGGGGATGTGACTCCATGCTAGAGCATCTGCTTTGCATGCAGAAGGTCCCAGGGTGAACCCCTGGCATCTCCAGGTTAAAAAGAAAAGGTTGAGTAGTAGATGATGTGAAAGACCTCCACCTGAGACCCTAGAGAGTTTCTGCCAGTCAAAGTAGACAATACTGACCTAGATAGACTGATGGTAAGAACATAAGAACATTAGAGAAGCCAATGTTGGATCAGGTCAATGGCCCATCCAGTCCAACACTCTGTCACACAGTGGCCAAAAATACCAAATCCTAACAGGAGGTCCACCAATGGAGGAAGGGCACTAGAAGCCCACTGTTGCTCCCCACCCCAAGCACCAAGAATACAGAGCATCACTTGCCCCAGACTGAGAATTCCTATCTATACCTTGTGGCTAATAGCCACTGATGGTCCTCTGCTCCATATGTTTATCCAATTCCCTCTTGAAACTCCATGTTTGTAGATGCCACCACCTCCTGTGGCAGTGAATTCCATATGTTAACCTCTCTTTGGGTGAAGAAGTACTTCCTTTTATTCATTCTAACATGACTGCTCAGCAATTTCATTGAGTGCCCACGAGTTCTTGTATTGTGAGCAAGGGAGAAAAGTACCTCTTTCTCTACCCATTCTATCCCATGCATAATCCTGTAAACCTCTAAATTGATACCGGACCTCCTCTAAGGATGGTTCCAAATGCCTGACTCTGCCTTATGTATGACAGTGGGAGCGGTGTGAGTAATTTTCCCGTGTATCCAGAGGGCGGATTGGCCAACGAACGCTCCTATTTCCCAGGAAGTGAGACAACATGCTAGGTTTAATGAATAAATGTTGTCTTTTACTAAGCAGTTCTCAAGCACACGAAAAACAGATACACACGCAGATTCACACAAGTTCCTTAGTTACAATAGTATATAGAAAGCAATCAGCATGAAAAGCAATAAATCCAACAGACAAGGGGATAACACAACAGGATATCGCTTATACTTATCTGAGGTCCAAGCTGAGAAGAAATCTCCTCGTAGAAGAAATGGGGGAGCTTAAGTAACAACTGGTGGGATTCTAAGACACACGGACTAGTCCAGCCAGCCACGTGTGGGTTCTCTGGTCGCGACTTCAGAGAATGCAATAAGAATCACCTGCAGTACTTAAGTTGCAAGGTGGGGAAGGGATGGGTTAACCAGAGACACAAAGGCTGTGTTTCTCTTTTTAAAAGCTTGTTTTTGGGCTTGGCTTAAGGCCAATAAACCCCTAGAAAACTGTCCCCTTTACTATGCTATAGGTCAAAGGGTGTGACGTCCTAGTTGAGGGGAAGGGGGCAATATTCAAATGATCTGCCCTAACTTCAAAGGGGAGCCATGTGGCCAGGTGGCAAATCGTTGTCTCCATTGGCAACCTTTGACTTGCAGAGATGTGCCTGGTCCAGGAGGGCAATAAAGGATGTGTTCTTTGTGATGCCAAACCAGATAGGAAGATGGGTTACGTGGTTTCCCACAGATCAGCAATGGTGGGGAAACCTGTTGTTCTTCCAAGTTCCCAAACTGAGCAATAATGGCATTTGTCTTCTTTGTCCAGAGGCACGCTGGGAATATGCAGGGAAGCACGTGTTCTGTAGTACAGGCAGTTCAAACCTTGCTCAT
>NW_015160227.1:618018-652229 GCF_001447785.1 Gekko japonicus | reverse complement strand
ACCACCACTTAGAATGCTTGTCCTCAAGAGCTGGGCAGATTTGTTAGGCTCCATATACCCATTACAAAGTCCTCATGTTTGCTGGAGAACAACACAAAGACTTTGCATTATATGTGCGATTGGACTTTTGTGCCTCCCATATGCACACCAGCTCTTTTCTGTTTGAGATTAAAGGAAGCAGGGAGAAGTAGCTTTAGCCTCTGTCCCCTGCTGTTTTCACATCTGCAAACTACCTTGTTGAGCTGCTATTGGCTGTGTTGCAAAAATCACATTACTTATGTGGCTACATGAAAGTCTCACAGTGAAGCCAACAGCAGCTTCATAGGGTGTTTTACAGATGCAACATTCATCCTTAGCATGCTCGGTGCCAGCAGAACACCTATGAGGAGATGATTTCCGTAGTTGAGGTGCCACCACTCAAAAAGCCCTGTTTAATGTGGCTACCACCTTATTTCAGATGATGGTGGTGCACAAAGCATGACAACAGTGTTGTCATTCTCAGCCATTTTGTTTGTTTCTGGTGTTCCAGATTTGTTTCTTTTATTCCAGTCACCCGCCATTTATTTGTTACACTCCCCCACTCTGACGCCCTTCTTGGGAGCTGCTACGGGGAGTCTTCCCTACAAGACACACTCCTACGCTCCACACGCACCACCCCCTCACGCTGGCCATCATTGCCACCACCACTGAGAGGATTTGCCATCCCATTCCCCAAGCAGCAGGTGAGTGGCTCTCGGATGGGCAGTAGCCCAGGATGATGTGGGATCCTTGTGTTCCCCATCACATGAGAGGGGTGCCTAAGGTCGAAGCTCAAGGGGTGGCGGCAGGGGGGAGATTGCCCTGTTACTGCTTCGACCACCCATGAGGGAGTTTTTGAGGGGGGAAAGAAAGTGCAAGGAGACAAGAGCTGCTGAAGGGAAATGGGTGACCTTGCCTTGCCGGGCCATGGGAGTGGTGGCCTCCTGGAGGAGGAGGGGGACCAGGAGAGTCAGGGCCAGGGCAGATTCAGGAGGGGTCAATGCCCCATGTCCCCTCTGCTAGCTACAGCCCTGTACACACCATTTGTATGCAACTGATGTGAAAATGAAACCACAAATTGCATCAATTTAATCGGAAAACTGGGAGGGGGGGAAACAGAAAATGGTATAATCATAAAGATTCACAGGTTTGATTCATAGAAGTAAGAAGATTAATGAAAAGAGGGATCGGGAAATTCGGAAGCATCAATACAGTCCTCAGCAGAGTTATACTCTTCAGAGCCTTGAAGGCATAACTGTGACTAGGATTGCATGATATAACTAGAATTTCCAACTCTGGCTTGGGACATTCGTGGACATTTGGGGTAGTGCCTGAGGAGAGCGGGGTTTGGGGAGGGAGCTCAGAGGGGATATAATGCCATAGATTTTGCTCTCTGAAGCTGTCATTTCCTCCAGAGGTAACTGATCTCTGTAGTCTGGAGGACTGGTGTATTCCCAGGAGAACTCCAGCCTCACCTTGAAATTGGTAACCTTACGCATATCTCTTACAGGCTCCAATTCGATAGTATGAACTGTGAGGGGGGGGGAATATGCAACTCTACAGTGCTTTGGGCATTATTTGTTTTGCCCTGGTTTCTCCTTGCAGAGGCATGTCACGGTTCTAAGTGAGTGAAGAATGAAGCTTATGGTTTAGAGGGTGCTGAAAAATACGAGCAATATTTTAGCTGGAGAACTGAGCTTTCAACAATATTCTCATTACGTCTGTGGAGCGCTTGCTGAAGAAATCAAAGGGATGGGGGGAGCTAACTGTGTCACTCCATAAAACGCATGCACACACGCACACACACACAACATTACCACAGATTTATAGATGAAGTTTTTGGCTAAGCTGGTTTCCCCAGGGCCTATTTGTGAGTGGTCCACTTGCAAGGAGAAGCTGAGCATGTGTGAGGAAAGTGTGTCAGAGGTGAAGAAGAGCTGTATTATTTACAAGCCTCTGTTTCCACTGATGAATAGCTCCAGCTTGAAACTGGGAAAAAGCAGCTTTCACTTCACACAGAGTTCTAAGCAGAAACTTCAGAGCCTGGCTGTTTTGAAATGCTGTTATGCATCTCAACAAATCTGCAGTTGACAGAAATTTAGAGAACACATCAGCCTGGAAACAAAGCAAAGGAAGGGAGGGCGGGCATACACTGATGGCATTTCTGAACCGCCTAAAGTCTTTGAGTGTGGGCTTGATTCCATGAGCAGATACAGAAGCTGCTTTAAAAAATTCTACAGGGCCATGTCAGAATGTGTTTGGAGGAAAGAGAAAAAACACTTCCATCGGGGTAGCCTCTACCTCGACCAACCGTATTGGAAG
The DNA here is from genome assembly GCF_001447785.1 of Gekko japonicus. Lineage (NCBI taxonomy): Eukaryota > Metazoa > Chordata > Lepidosauria > Squamata > Gekkonidae > Gekko > Gekko japonicus. The sequence goes on along the minus strand of NW_015160227.1, from coordinate 649,889 downwards.
GTTTTAAGTCCCTTGGTGGGGAGGGTGGGGTATCAATTGAATCAATCAATCAAAATAAATAAACTGCTATAGTTGGGGACATTAAGGACCCATCTTGCAATAAAGGGGAGGATAAATCAGGGTGCCTGGTGTGCTACCTGAGTCCCAACTGCCAACAGGTGTTCCAACATGCATTCATTCATACTCCACTTTCCCCCCCAATGGAGATCCAAAGCAACTTACAGTACAGGAAAAAAGACAAAAGATTCTGAACACATTAATTTTCATTTTGGGTATTTCATTTGTTTGCAAGCTTCTTTGTGTGTGTGTTTAGTGCTTTTTTGAAAAAATAAAATAAAAAGGTAGGATATACATTTCCTAAATTAAAAAAAAAAATAACAAAATCCGCCCATACCCTGGATGGCCAAGGCTAGCCCAGTTTTGTCAGATCTCAGAAGCTAAGCATGCTTGGCCCTTGTTAATACTTGGGTGGGAGACCACCAAGGAAATCCAGAGTCAATACAGAGGCAGGCACTGGCAAACCACCTCAATTTGTCCCTTGCCTTGAAAACTGTACAGGGTTGCCATAATTTGGCTGCGACTTGATGGCCCTTTCCACATGCACAATCCCATCAATAGAATGCAGTCCTACAACCTAGAGGAAATAATGGCTGGGCTCTCAAGGTATTAGTCTGGAACACAGCAGTAAGGGCTTGGACTTTGGAACTCTCTACCCCTTGGCTTGCTACTATGAAGTAGGGTGCTGCTGGAAAATCAGGTGTGCATGCAGTTGTTATGCACCGAGGCAGAGTGATCACATCGAGCAAGGAATCCTCCTGTTCAGAGACTGTGGCAAGGTTGGCATCTAGATCTGTTCGGACTCCAGCAACAGAGATGAAGTCTTCCAGTTGTCCTAGGGAGTCCAAATTTTGATCGTGGGTTGGATCCTAACCGATATTCCCGCTAAGCTGTGGAGTCCTGTGAGCAAAAATTCTACTTGGTGAGCTCCTGGCATGAAAGTTGTGAGCGAGCGATTGGGTTCCTGCATAATTCAGTTTGCTCTGGAGCCCTCCATCCTGAGCTAAGACAGAAATGTGTGAGCCGGAGGCCAAAAAACAGTGAGCTAGCTCACACCAACTCAGCTTAGAGGGAACACTGATTCTAACAGCTTTTCTGCTCGCTTACCTGATTCCACTCCTCACTGCAGCCCCCATCCCAAGAGGCTTTTATTCACACGGGTCCCACCATTCCTGACATAGCCTTTTCAGTGATCCAGCAAGAGTCCTCCTCCTGCTCTTAGGATTCAAACCCTATGTGAATATGATTCCTGATAAACAGGATGGTGGAACAAAGGGTCATCCTGGATTCAGGTATCACAAATACAAAGTAAAATAGCCATTGGGACTAGAGTGCTTGATCACTTAGTAAAGTTTCATTTCCCCTCTTTTTCTTTTCTGTAAAAACCCAAAGGCTTTGCAAGCACAGCAGGATTCCTTCACAAAACAATAATGGAATTTCAATCCCCCCAGCCTCCCCAAACACATAACCACTTTGTTTAATTTCCTCTCTGCCCTTTTGATTGTTCTTCTATTGGCCCGCAGATTCTTCAGGCTGATGAAATGAATAATAAAAGGCTGTTTCCCCTGCAAAAGATTTAACAACAATGATAAGAATTTCCAATTTAATGTTTTTCTATATTATATTTTTGTTTATAGTAGCCAGAATTATTCCCTTTTATCCTCTAGTGTGTTTTCCTAAGAAGAAGCATACAGCAGAAATAAATGAATTTTCTTAAGTGCAGACAGTCCCGTTCTTGTCTTGTAGGCATTTTCTTTTAAAGACCCAAACTGACAATGCCACTTGTTCTCTAAGACTGGTTTCAGACTGGAAATGTTACCATGGAATCATTCTGGAACTCAAGCCAAACAAGACATGGTCTGCAACCATACCTACAATCCCACAACTTGAGGGCTGGATAAATCAAACACTGGCTTTCCCCCCCAACTGAATTATCTCAAGTCACTCCTATAAATAGCAATGCCAAAAAGTTAGCTTGAACATGGTCTGAGTTTACTACCGGAACCAGCACAGCAACCTAAATTCTTTTCATCAATGATGTTAAACAAGGCCAATGTAATGGATCAGCTTGGTTAGACACATGCCAAATATGATGGCGTAGCAGAGGGAACATGGAATTATGCATCTATGCACCTCTGCAGGACCATGAATGGAACTATGATTCTTTTGCACTTACTAGCATTAATGGAATGAAAAGGAGCGTGAAACAGACTCTGCTGTTTCAAGAATGCACCTGTCCCATCACAGGGATCTCTGAGGAAAAGTTCCCAATTCCTGCTTGGAGGTACATGATAGACTTGTTTGTACTCCTTTTAGAGCCACTAACATAAATGACACTAAAAAGTACATTTAAAAGGTTTTTTACCATGCCTTCTCATGAAGCTGCAATGGGAAAGGGAAAAGTAAGGACAGATGAGATGGCTATGACTGGGGGTATGGAAACCCCATGCCCTAAGGCCCGTGTCAATTTCCAGCTGGTTCTGATGCTACTAATGCCCAGTAGACTTAAATATTGAGAGGACTGGGCTTTTCTCAGTCCACCTCCTATGTCTGGATGCAAAACTGTGTATGAGAGAGCAATATGCCTCAGCCCGAATTCTAGTTAGGGGTGTGAACAAAAAAAAAGCATCAGTATTTTTCAGGTTTGCGTATACCAAACCTGAAAAAATATCAGTATAAATCGATATTCCCAAATCCCAATATTGGTATGATATTGGGATTTGGGAAATAATTGGTATTGCTGAATATATACTGCCCTGACCCCGAAGGGTCTCTGGGCAGTTTACATAGTAATTCTAACCACATTCACCTAGCTAGGGCCACATTGTTTCTGGGGTAGTGTCTGCCTACCAGCACCCAGGCTAGTTGTTCTCCAGCTTCCTTTCCGCGGCTTCGGGTATCGGTGTCCTGGTGCCCTTCTGGAGCCGGTCTTTTCCTTTTGAATGGCTTCCTCCGGTAGGACTCGTTTGGTGCGTGGCTCCGTGTTGGCTGTAGCTCCGGCTACTGTCCTAGATGGCTCCGCCGTGCTTGTGCTGCACACCACCACGCTCTCCAGCCTCTGCCTTTTTCCGGGCTCCGCCTCCGACATTGCTCTGCTGGGTCACCAGGAACTGCACCGCCACCATCGCCATTCTGCCGCTATCGCTGCCGCCACTGATGCCTTCACCTTGCAAGGATGAGGGTGCCCCCCGCCACCTAGGGCAGGTACCCAATTTATATACTTGCCATTTTAATGCTTTCGAACCGCTGGGTGGGCGTGAGCTGGGACTAGGGCCGGGAGCTCACTCCGGCCGTGGTGGGTCTCGAACAGCCATACTGGCTGTTCATTGATGTTACTTTCAGGTGTTCTTACTGCCTGGACCACCGCAATAACCTAACCTTCCAACCCTCAGTCACACCACAGCAGCGGCACACCTCAGTGACTGAAAGAAACCCATTTAAGGAGACTGCAGTCTCTTTAACAACCTTCCCTTTCCTTGCTGAGATGTGCTGCTGCTGTAGTGTGACTCAGGGAGGGAAGGGATTTAAACTTTAAATACCTTCCCTTCCCTTGCTGAGTCAAGCCACAGAGGTGGCATGCCTCAATAATGGAAAGGAAAGGAAGGTAGGTCTCTTTAAAGACCTTCTCTTTTGTTGCTGAGGTGTGCCACTGCTGTGGCACAACTCAGTGAGGGAAGGGAAGTTTAATTACCTTCCCCTCCCTCACTGAGTCACGTAGCAGTGGCAGCATGCCTCAGCAAGGGAAGGGAAGGTAGGTCTCATTAAATACCTTCCCTTTCTGAGTTGTGTTGAAGCGGTGGCACATTGCATCAAGGGAAGGTAGGTCTCTTTAAAGACCTTTCCTTCCCTTGCTGAGGCATGCTGCAGCTGTGGCACAACTCAGCAGGGCAAGGCAAGGTATTTAAACTTTAAATACCTTCCCTCTTCGAGTTGCGCCACAGACTTGTGCCACACTCACTGATACATGCCCCTACTGTGGCACCACTTGGGGAGGGAAGAGAAGGCACATGCGCAGCTTGGCTTTGCAAAAACCAGTTAAAGGGAAGTTGCCCTTTAAATGGCTTTTGCAAAGCCTAACCCCACACAAGGAACCCAGAAGTGACACAAGTTCACCCAGAAGGTGGGTGAACTCATGCCACTTCGGCTGAGCCCAAATAAAAGATGAATAATATCATCTTTTATTTGGGCTTAGATAGATTGATAGCTGAATCAGATTAGAAAATCTGATTTGGCTGAATAACTATCTGAAAAATAGGAATAAGATATTTTTCCAGTATTTATTTGGCTCAGTACATACTGAGCGAACACCCCTTATTCTAGTCACTGGAGCAAACCCAGATGTGACCCAGAAAGAGCAAACACAGATGTGTGTTAAATTTCGAGTTGTTACCTCCATTTCGTTTACTAAATTGGATATATATATTTTGCAAGCTTAGAGGGTTCCTCCTGGGTTTGCAGAGCCCTCACTGCTTGTCATAGCTGGCCCCATTGTGCAGATTTTGCTATCCACACTGGAGCAAGGATTTTAGGGCTAGAATGATATATAGATACAATTTTCCATGTCATAAATACTGAGTAATACTAAAACCTGGAGATGTGGCTGGTGGTGCATTTGTGGATTTGACAGATTGCTGGTTTATATTTATTTCTGCAATGATTTAAACTCTACATGTCTTGGCCTAATGGGCCATCTCCCTCCTCTTTCTGCAATTCCTGTGAATAAAGGCACTTGACATTGGAGTCACCTTCATTGCATGAAGAGAAAATGGGGGCAGTATTTTCAGCTTAGGGGCTTTAAACTGCACCGTACATTTCTGTCATAGTAGGCAATAATGGATTGTTGACTTTCAGATCATGTTGGACTCCAGGCTCTTTTGGCTGGACATCAGAAGAAGATATATTTGAGCCAAAGTGATTGTTTATGGAGTGTGAAATTTTGATGGCTAATATATACTACAGCTTGGATTGAGTTTAAATTGTTGTTTTACAGAAGTCTTTCTTTTTAGAGATCTGCTACTTTGGTATGCGGCTCTCCCCCTCCCCAGTTCTACTGTGGTTTTCATCAACTTAAAAGGGTGCCCAGAAGCTTCAGATGAATGGATTTTATGCAACGTACATCAGGAGTATGAAATAAAAACAAATGCATATATAAAGATGACATCTTGTAGAGAAAAAATATTCCATTTAGACCCTAATAAATTCTTCTGCGGGGGTAGAGTGCAGAAGAAATGCACTCTGATTAATGTGTTCAAAATAGTTAAGCGAGGAGGAGCTGATAGTGCTGGATAAACAAGCTTGAGCTGCTTCTAAACAATGTGGAGGATACCAACATGGGAGACTACAGGCAGCTCCATCGGTGTCCCCCTCCTTCCTTAACACAGAAGACGAGAGTTAGAGGATGGAACTCTCCACCTCAATTTATTCCTCCAGCTGGATATAACTTGTTTTTACGTTCAAAACAAGCTCTCAAAGAAGTGCTTAAAAATTCATGCAATATTTTGTTTTAGTGATAATGCAAAATACGCTATTGTAATAGTTCAACACCATTATTAGATAAGCAATAACACATCAGCAACAGATGTGGATATGCAGGCTCCAGCAATCCAAGGAAGGGTAGAGCTGTACTAAGATGCCTGTTGAATGCGAGAGGCAGAGTCAAACCATGTGAACTGCAGTGGCCAATGAGCTGCTTGAAGCTATGGCAATGGGTCACCAAGGCCAAACTGGCTGTATCATAAGCTAAAGAGTTCTATTATGCAATCCCAGAAGGGGCAAGTCAAGCTGATGTGTTGTCTGCTGCCTGCCCTTCAACCCTGGACAAACACAGGACAAGGATAACTCAGGTCCCTGCTAATCTACTTGAAGATGGAGTATGAGGAGGATATAGCTGGAGTTTCCACGGTGAGTGTCACAGTGGAAAAGCCAGAGTCCACATAACAGCTATCTCAATACTCTTAAAGATGGACCATGGAGCAAATTGATACCCTTATGTTCTGCAGGATGAGTGTATAACATAAATTACTGTATAAGGCAAGGCTAAGTGTAAAGTAGACTGTTCGCCAATGATCAGTTTCTAGTGGGTTACCATAAATAGGGATGATCAACTAAACTAAAGTTCATTATGAATTTTGGCTGACTTGTAGTTCGCAAACTGAAGTTCATGGGAGGTAAACTTGCACGAACATTCAAGCAGTTTGTGGAACTTTCAAGCAATTTGTGCTGGTTCATTAATGGATACATTCCGGACAGACTGACTGTGCTCAAACAAAATGTTTACCAAACTTCATGGGGAGGGGCAGAATTCTCCAGCCTTGGAAACACTGTTGTCAGTTTCAAACTAGTCATGTCAGTTTCAAGAGGGTCTCCCCCCCCCTTTGCTGAGGTTCACTCCCCATTTTCTTGCACAGAGCTTGGAAAATCCTACCCCCTTGCTTGGCTTTGAGTTCATTGTACTGGTTCTACTGAGCTTGCAGAAATGCCCCCACCCCCGCTTGGATTGTGATTGAGCTGGCATTGCTGCAGTGGCACTGGGTTTTGCTGGGCACTAATACATTGCACTGGTTCTGCTGGGCTTGCAAACCCCCCCCCCGCTTGGATTGTGATTTTGTGCTTGACATCAGTCCTGAGGAGCTGGAATTGCCACACTGGCACTAGTTTCTTCTGGGCACTCTGGGACTCTACTGATTTTATTGAGCCTGCAAAAATACCTGCCCTTGCTTGGATTGTGATTGAACTAGCATTGCCATATTGCCACTGGGTTCTGTTGGGCACTAGTACATTGCACTGGTTCTGCTTGGCTTGCAAAAATGCCCCCTTCAGTTTCTTCTGCAGAGATTCTCTGGTTTGACTTTAGTCCTGTAGGGTTTGCACTGCCACAGTGGCATTGGTTCTGCCAGCCACATTGCACTGGTTCTGCTGGGCTTGCGAAAATACCCCCAACTTTCAGTTTCTACTGCAGAGATTATCTGGGATTTCAATTCTGTTCTGCTGGGCTTCTATTGCCCTTGTTTTTTTGCTGCCCCCCTCCATTGGGAACAATGGAGGATGGGCACCTTCTATGGGGGGCTGTAACTTGGACCCCGTAAATCCAATCCTCACCAAACATGGAGGGCAGGTAAAGTAGAGTCATCCAGAGGTCCCCTGTGAGTTTGCTGTCTCTAGTGCACCAGGAGGGATTCTACTGCATCACAAACCTCACAATCTGAATCAGTTTGTTTAGTTCTTAAAAGTTTGTGGCTGTTCATGGCTCACAAACCTAGCATGACACGAACTGAAATGAACCACATTTCTGGTTCGTGCCCATCCCTAACTGTAAACCTGCTGGTTGCTGGGTTTCTTGATAATCTAGGTGAACACTGATCTGATCCACCAAGGCACTTTTTATATTTTTAAGCAATGCATATTTCTGATCCGTTTGACTGTTAAGAAATCCTGAATGTGTTCTCCTTCTTTCTTTGTAAATGTAAAAGAAATCAGTGGACCATGGAAAGCACTGGGGAAAAATAAACTACATAAAGTGACAATTGCGCCCTTCTGCTATAAGGTAGTGGTGACAAGTAGTGACAAGTTGCATGGATAGCTCTTTACCTGTTATTTTGATAGGTAAGGTAAACAGTCTCACAGTGATTAGAGTCCAAGCTCTAGAATATGTACCACCAATGCTATTTAACTCGTTCCCCCCCACACACACACATTTCCTCAGAGGAGCTCAGGTCAACATACATGATCTTTTCCTCCCAGTTTTTCTCCTCACAATAACCTTGTGGTACAGATTAAAATGAGAGAGAGTGACCAGCCCCTCTCCCAGCAGATTAGAGATCTGAACCCAATTTTCCATGGCAGGTTAGGGATTTGAACCCAATCTTCAAGTTCCACTATAAACACTACAAAACAGAGTGTAGGAAGTAGGATAGTACTCAAAAGAAGGGAGAACAAACTATTCCTAGTTTTCTTTCTTTTTATATTCCTTCACATTTTTGTCCATTGTTTGGTTTCTGCTTTTCACTGTTGATTTTGTAGATTTGTTTGCATTTTGTATACATGTTCTATGGTTCTTAGATGCAATGTATACAAGCAGGGTGCCACAAGGACTTTAGGGGTATCTCATTTAACCCTCCCCCTACTATGTTATTTAACCCTTCCCTGGAAGTCCCCATAGCCTCTTTCTCCTCCTTGGCAGCTCCCATAGCCTCTTCCCTTTTCCTGCTCCCTTCTCTCCTTCCCGCCTAGCAGCCAAAGTACCTTTATCAGCCCATCTTCACGCCTTCCCTACCCCAGTAGCCTCTCCCTAGGAAAACTCTGGCTGAGCCAGTGCCATAGCCCGTGGCGGGTCTTTAGGGGCTGCACCCCCTATTGATTAAGGGTAAGCCCCAGCACCAGCCAGCCAGTGGGTCCCTGGTGAGCCCAAGGGCCTGCCAGCCAGCCAGCAAGTTGGCTCTTGGGCTCAGGCCAGCTGTGCCTGGCTCCCGGGGGCAGCAGCAGCGGGGACTCAACATGGTGGCCTGGTGGGGACTCTGGCCAGAGGATGGGCAGCTGCTGCATGGGGTGGACGGTGCTGCTGGCACCTCCAAATGGGCCCTGAGTTGAGGGCACCCCTGCCCGCCTCTGTGCTCCGGGTGGCCAGTGGAAAGACTCTGTGGCACTGGTTTTGCCTCCTCTTCCTTCCCTTCTCTCTTTACACAGTCGTAGCCCACCAGCCACAGTGACCCCTTCCTCTCAGCTCTTTCCACCCCTTGACACACCATGGAGGAGGAGCAGGCAGAAGAGCAGATGGGACCACTACTCACAACGGTCTCCCATCCCCATACATTTACCCCCAAACTAGAGAAATAAGTGGGTGAGGGACTGGGGAGGCAAAAGGAAGGTACCCTCCTGCCCTCTTTTCACCCCTGCCCTGGGGCTGCTGTTCCTGTTTGTGCGAATGGAGTGGGGGTTTTCTCACTTGCTTTCTCCCCCTTCTCTCCTGAGGTAAGTGAGCGGAAGGAAGGAGGGTTAGCTAATTAATTTACATTAAGCTTCCTTAATTACCGGAGCTAATTTAACTTTGAAGGACTAACTTTGTCACCGTGCAGATAGGAATGTTCACTGGAAATAACTGAGTTCTGAGAAGAATTTGAGAAGACTTATGGACGGTTTATTACTGTATTCTGTGCAGCCCTGGAAGAAGATTTGCTGGAAATGGTTTGCAGAGGCAGGACCCATTGGCTGTGGCAGAGGTGGTTGTGGAAGTGTTTTTTGTTCCCTTATCAGAAAGGAAGAAACAAGGTTCTCGTCACTTTAAATCGTTCAAAAGCATCTATGTTGAAGGAATTTTTCTATGAAGATGTTGTGAATTTTTTTTTAGAGACTTTAATATTTCACTATTGAAATGTTATATGAACCTTCTGGCATTTTAAATCTGATTTGGAATGAGGACTGATATTACATCGGCTCTAGCTTTGACTTTGTAAACGGCTTAGTTCCGTAACTGATGGCTGTTTATTGTTGGCTTACCTTAAATATTTTGTATTTGTATTTTCACTGTTTTGCTATTATCTAAATTACATGCTTTATATTTTGTGTGAAGCAGCATAGTTATTTCATCACGGCTTATGTCGATTTCTGTGTGGAACAGTAGCAAACAGCCAGGCATGGGAGAGTCATTCAAGTTGGGTGATAGCAAGTTGCCTGGTGGTTGGAATCAGGCCTTGTCCCAGTAAATCCTCCCTCATATGCCGAAACTGCTCTGGAAAGAGCCCTGCCCGCCCCATGCCCTTTACTGCAGAAGACAAGGCATAAGGACTGGCAGTACTATTGTGGTTGCCTAGCAATGGCCACTGAAGGCATTTGTTTCTTAAAGATACAGGCACTCCTATCATTTTGGGTGAGGTTAACAACCCCCCCTTTTTTTTTAGATTTCAGATTTTTCTCACAGGTTTGTAGGAAGATCTGTATTGTCTGCCCATGGCCCCAAGCTCTGAATGTAAGCATTAAGAGATCTGGCTACACTGAGAATTATATATACAAGTAGGGATCTGCAATACTCATGGGGGATCCCTCTATTCCTCTTTACTGCCTTCTTCTCTGACCTGCCACTGTTGGGCCTGTCAGCTTCTCCCCCACAATCACCACTGCCATTGTACCTCCCAGTTACCCCCTGCCATTGCTGTCAGGCACAACATAGCTGCCAGCCTCTGTTGCCGGGCTCATCAAGGCTTCTTCCCACCTATCATCATCCCTGCCATTGCTGAGCCTGCCAACACTCCTTCTCCTGTCCCCAGCATCACCACTGCCATCTAGAGGGGATAGGTGCATTGTCTATACACAGGGGTCGTTTCGTAGAAAAAGAGCTAGGGGAACTAATTAGCATAACTCATTAGCATATGCCACATACCCTGCCATCACCGGAAGTGTGTCATAAGACCACACCCACCACTCAGTTAGTCTTAGTCTTAAAGGTTAGTCTTAAAGGTGCTATTTGTTAGTCTTAAAGGTGCTATTTGAACTCTTGGACTATTTTGCAGCAACAGACTAACACAGCTACCTCGTGGAAGCTCCTGGATGGGGCTGGGAGTCCTTGCGGAGGCCACGTGGAGTGGCCTCGGCCAGGCAGAGGGGGAGGATGCCAACTTACCCTCCTGCTTCTTCCTCCTTCTGCAACAGAATGAGGCTGGAAGCAGGGGGCTGCCGGAAGAAGGGGGTGGGGCTTCGTTGTGTGCCCCACCCCCTGCACCTCACCCGGGGGAACTGTGTTCCCCCGCATTCCCCCCCCCCGAAATGACCTCTGTCTATACATGCACAGACAACACTTTTGGTATGGGGGGGGGGAATGACAAGATTTAACCATCTGGCGTCTTTTTAATAATTTTCAGATTTTCCTGCAAACCTGGGGTGTTCCTAAGTTAGCTAAAGTAGTGCTTTTTTGTTTTCCTCCATTGTCCTGATCTGAGGATTTAGCTAGCCACAGACAAGGACCACAGTTAACTATTAAAATATAAGATTGATATATCTGTACAACGTACTCCACTTACAACATATGCATAACTAAGATTTATTGATGCAGAAAAATAGCTGCATTTGATAGAGACATATTGGAATGAGCAACCAAACTTGTATGAAAGTTAAAGAATCTCAGGTTCAATTAGCACAAAAGGGAAGCAAATTAGACTGGGTATTTTCAGGCTGAAACAGCAGAAGTGAGACATTCAAACTCATCCCTAAAATCAAAGATCTGTGAGAAAAGTTTATTAGAAGATAATCTTGCAGACAGGTGAGAACAGCATCAGCCCACTTGTGTATCCTTGTAGTAATGGCCCCATTTGATCAAACTGCCTTCTTGAAAATGTCAAGTAGGCCTCCATGTTATTTTTGTGAGGAGACCTGAAATGCCAGATTGTTCAGATGGTTATTTTTCTGGAAACTGGGTTGTCTGAAGTAGTCTGGCCTTGAGCTTATGATTGAAAATCATTTTCAGGTTGTGTGGAAACAGACTATAACTTGGTCGTTTTATCTCTCTTTTCTTATGGTTTTCAATAACATTGTAGACCTTGAGTCCTTTTTGGAGAAAAGTGGGCTAAAAATGTCACAAATAAATAATGCATTGTGAAGAACTTCCTGTTTGTATTTGCAAGAACAGTTGGCGATTGTTAGCTTTCTTTTATAGCTGGCATGCACCTGATAGATAGAACCAACTCCCAAAGTCATACAGTTAGTTTTTAAGTTATTGCTAAAGATTGAGGTTAATTCACCTAAGAGAGTGTCTATTCATTTTGATATATATATGGAAAGCACTTAGCCTCAACTGAGGTTGCAATAAAAGTCAATAAATTTAAAGACCATTTATGATTTGTTTAAGCCTAACACAGAATGGATATGCTGGCAAGAATTAAAAGAAGAAAGTACAAAGAGCTCTTCTGGATCAGTCTAAAGGTCCATCTTGTCCAGCATCTTGCTTTCAAAAGCTAGAAAATTTCTAGAAAGCTGACAAGACATGAAGGCTATAGCCTTTCCCACTGTAGATCCACACCATGAGGTCTCCTGCCTCTGAACATGGAGGATCCACTGACTTATCATGATGAGCAGACATTTATAAGGTTCTCTGTTGCTTGTTTTGCATTATCTGTAAATTTAGGGCTTGTTCTTTGAGGTGTAAAGTGTATGCCTTTGTGCCAAATGCCTTCTTATGCCTGCTCTACAAGTTAGACATTTAATTGCCTATAAATCGGGCACAGTCTTGGAGAATATTATCCCAACCTGATGGAGAAATACACAGAGCCAGTACAGTCTTTCCCCTTCAACTGCTTATTAATAAAGAATTTAAGCCCTGAATATGAATACAATAGAGATGCACACCCTCAGCGTAAGGTTCAGCCATTCTATCCATTTACGTGATGGCATTATGATACTGGCAGTAGAAAATAGCACCATAAAGACTAACAAAATATGTGGCAGGGTATGAGCTTTTCTGAGTCACTGTTCACGATATCTGATGAAGTGAACAGTGACTCACCTATTTTCTGCCACATATTTTGTTAGTCTTCAAGGTGCTACTGGACTCTTGTTCTTTTCTACTGCTACAGACAGACTAAAACAGCTACCCATGTTGATCTATCTTTATGATACTGGCAGCTTTTGTATGTATCCCCACCTTTGGATTTGCCTTTTTCATCATCACTGAATTGAAATTTTCATTGAGTTAGCCATCATATCCCAAGAGTCCTTTCCTAGCTGATCACTACAAATTCATTGCAACATGGTAAAAGTACACAATGTACAAGTACTCCCAGATAAAGACACAAGACATCAGTATTTGGGTTAACTAATTAATTAATGGCTGATCTATGTCAATTAAACATCCCTGAATTAGTGTGAGTTGATGCTAGCAAGCACCCTATTATGGCTACCAGCATCTTGGGTATGCCTTCTATACGGATCCTTATCTGCACATAAAAGAGTGCTAAGAGGTGTTAAGCCTTATCCCCCATATGTTACACCAGCAGTTAAGGAAGGTGTGATGGCCTGCACTTTTAAAAAGCTTTGAAGTGATGTACAAACAGAATAAAGAGCTGTGAAGGGCTGTGAAGAGCTGTTTTTGTTCACAAAAACAGAGAGTCTTGAGTAACACGCTGTTCTAAGCAATCTGATTGGTTAGCAGCAGCTGAGCAGAGAAAGTCTGGAGAGGGCTGGATGCTGAGGAGATTCATTCAGACTCCTGCCTTAACTGAGAAGAGGCATATACTGAGATGGTCTGTGAATAGTCCTGACAGAAAAAAAGGGTTTAGTGCTGATCAGATTTCAGCCTTGACAGAATGCAGTCTGAATTCAGCATTAGCTGAGAGCAGTTTGAACATAGATAACTGGGGGAGAGTTTGGCATGGAAGTTTGGGTGGTAGAGAAGACTCCCATTCAGGCCAAAGGAAAGGGGGTAGAGAGAGAAGATTCCCTAGCCAGCCGAATAGAGAGAGTTATCTTTGAGGAGTACAGAATTCCCTGGTCTGATGTTTTTATTTTGTTTTTATTTATTAAGATTTATAATGATTTATGATGTGATTAAAAACTGCCTGTAGAGACCCTAAAAGTTGAATATATACCTCATCCTTCACTTGAAATCTCAGAGTGGCTTATAATCTCCTTCCCTTTCTTTCCCCACAACAGACACCCTGAGGCTGAGAGAGCTCTGAGAGAACTGCTTTTGAGAGAACTGTGACTGACCCAAGGTCACCCAGCTGGCTGCATGTGAAGTGGGAAATCAAGCCCAGTTCTCCAGATTAGAGTCTGCTGCTCTTAAACACTACATCAAACTGTCTCTTAATAGCCAGATCTAAGTAAATGTGAACGAATTAAGAACCTCTCATTAGCCTGATATATAAGAACAGAAGTCTGTGCTTGTACTAATTTTACCTCAGTATTTTCAGCCCTTGGTCTCACCTGATCTTTCCCCTCAGTGTTAAATAAAACCTTTAGTTATTTTTGAATTTTAAAAACATCTCCCATTTTAAAGGGTTTAAGTTAAAGGGTGATCCTATCCCTTCCCTCAGGTTCCTGAGCTGAGCAAATAACCAATATATATTACTGACCCAGGGTGGGACAACCAAAGCCACCAAGGGTGCTCCCCCCACAGTTCCCCCTACCACTTGAGCTAATCATGGGCTTGTCAAGAATTCCCAATCCAGGGGATCCTTGGCATGATCTCCAGTACCCTTCTGATTGGCTGATCCACACAAGACAGTAAATGGCTCACCAAAAGTCAACAGTGCTCTTGTAACTTATTTGTAATTGGGACTGGCACGAAGTAGTACCCTAGCCCTATAAGCTGGAATCCCACAACAGCCGTTCACTAATTTGGACACTATGACTCCTTTTTGTTAGGTTTTATACTTTCTTCAATGGAGATTTTTTTGTCTCTCTGTTGGTGGAAGTCTTCTCCATTGGTGAAGACCTGACAGGAGGTTAATCCCAGAATCCAATTTAATGAAAGAACTACACATTCACTTCTTTTGAGCCACAATGTAGCAAAAGGCTTTCTGGTGCCCGATCATTTTAAGCAGTTACCTTTTCCTAGTAGATTAGCAGCTGTCTTCCACAATAGTGAGAGGAAATGGGGGTGGTGATGTCATTGTTGAACCTCTACATTCAATTTCAGTCACCTCTGAATGCTAGCTTCTGGGTGGAAAGACTGGGATAAGGCTCTTCACACCCTGCTTGATTTAGTCCTGGAGCCATTTGGCTGGCCACAGTTGGAAATTGGAAAAAAGGATGTTGGGGGAGATAGACACAGCTAGTCCATTCTTTTATGTTGTTTGCTGCTTACAGAAGGAAGTAAATGCAGAGGCTCCAGGTTTTTTTGAGCTCTTTATACTGCCCAGAATATTAATAGCTCAAGCAGAGCTCCCATGTGTCACATTCATCATGTTTGAGGCATGATCTTAAAAATTCCTCAGGTAGAAATATGATTTGTTCTTTGTTGCCTGCACTTTACGCTAACCTCTCATTATTTATAAAATACTACAGGCTCTCTCCCTTTCTCTTTTTCTCACTCACTCGGTCTCAAAAAACAGGTATTGATCTATCATTAGAAAATGTCAAAATATGATTCATGATCCGAGACAAAGGTTTCCCCAAATACCCTTGTGTTACCACCCAGTCTTATCACTAATTTATCAGGTATACAGAGAGACTGTTGGGCTTAGAAGAACAGGACATAAAGATGTTGTATGTGTACTTTTGACCAAAGCCCAAGATATAACAGCATGGCCTTTAAAATGTGCTTTAGTAATTGGGGCAAAGAGAATATTGGACAGTGTCATAAATACCTTTAGATTGGAGGCCTATGGGCAACACACACAGAGACACACATTCTTAGAATGCCTAGTAATGTTAGGCATTTTATACATAATGATTAGCCCTTTTCAGAAGTTATAATTGTGCATACCAGGAGGGTGCCAACTGCACTTGTTAGGAGTCAAGAAGACAACTGCATGTATCGAAAGCAGTTGCCATGTCATGCAAATAGGGGCAATGCATTTTACATACATAGAGCCTCTGTACATGCTACGCAACCCCCCTTTTTCAAGATTCTGATTTGTGTATACCAAAGTTCAAAATCCATCCTTTGTCTCTGTTCAGATAACATTGTGTACTGGGAGGATTCTACACATACCTGGCAGGCTCCCAGTATGCATGCTCAACATCTGAAAAGGGCTATTGTTATCATCACTATCTGTCAAAATACAACTCAAAAGCCAGTGGGACAATACAGTTTTGTAATCTGTAGCTGAGTACTCTCAAGAGTCTACCTTTGGCACCATTACAGATATGACAGCACTGGAGATGCCACATGGTGGCTCTCTTGGTATACTCACGGCATCCCCGGTGGGGGGACTGGCTGAGGATGGCTTGGAGCAGATGGAAGCCAGCTTTGGTAGGCATGGAGCTTCTCCTTCAAAAGACCAATGTTCCTTTCTCTCTTGGCTCTTCGAGAGCTCCTGGCCAGAGAAAAACAAGCATCAGATGGGGAACGCTGTGGTTTCAGGGGGGAGCTCTAAGCACCAGCACCAGCAGAAGCTGGGATCAGAACTGGGACTGAGTTCTGTGGAAGTTGATGCCAAATGGATGAGGGCATCTCCATTTAAGCGTCCAGTTCCCAAGCCAGGAGGGGCTGGAATACCCCCCGATTCACAACAGCTAAGTTTGTCACATGCTTATCCTTAGAGTGACAGAACTATTAGGGACAAGTGAGAAAACGGCAACTTGTGGGATGCGTGTCTTCACTTAAGATTCTTAAAGTGGTTGCCCCCTTTAACTCTTGATGTTTGTTGCATCTAAGATGCCACGTGGAAAGGGAAGCAGAAGCCATTGACTCATAATGGGAATCACGAGTGCTCCCCTCAGTTATTTTTACCCTATGGCAAAGTTGGCAGGAACCGACACGTAGACTTTCCCCTATCCTCTTGAGATCTGTCTTGGGTAGTCTGCAGTGGAGTACACTAGAATAAGAGTTAAGACTGGATTGCTAAGCAGGGCTGACAAGAGCCACCATGGGCCCCCAGACAAAGATTCCATCTGGGCCCCCCATGTGATCCTGATCAAAACCAAATATCATAACAAAACAAATCACTTGGCTGGCTGTTACCATGCATCCATAGCAATAAAAGAACTCGTATGTCCATCGGTGGCTCAAGTGGTTAAGACGCTGAACTGCAGGCTGTGGAAGGTCAGGAGTTCAGCAGTTCGAGACCCGAGTGTGCCGCATGACGAAGTGAGCTCCCGTCTCTAGTTCCAGCTCCTGCAAACCTAGCAGTTCGAAAGCAAGAAATTGCAAGTAGATAAATAGGTACCACTTCGGTGGGAAGGTAACAGCGTTCCGTGCGCCTTGGTGTTTAGTCATGCCGGCCTGTCAGCCTCCCGCTGCCTTGGAGGGAGATTTGGGTCGTGGGTTAGCTCCAGTGTGATAGTCAGGAAGCTCTTTGGCCGGGTTCCCCTCAGAGTTGCCGTTTGAGAGTTTACACCGACTCTCTTTCAGCCGTGTGAGCTACTAGACGAGTACAAGTTACATCACTCCTCTCTGTCTCTCTCGCAGCTTCCACACTCTCCTCCTCCCTGGGTACACCTGATGGCCATTTTATTTGCTTCATTTACATCACAGCGTGAACCCACCACCCAACTCTTAAAGTGACTCCACCAACAGACTGGTTTCTCCCTCGAACTCTCAGAACCTCTTGATTTCCCACCCTTCTCTCTCTCTGTCACAATATTGACGCTGGGCCCAATCACGCCCGCGTCCCTGCCGTCCCCCTTTTGAGGCCCCATCTCCCCTTTGGGGTTTATTGGCCAGTACTCCTGAACCTCCGGGGAAAGGTCGGGGTCCGTTTTCCCTGTCTCCCCTTGAGCAATCGGGGTACCTTCCTGCATAGGCGGGAGGAGGTTGAGAGCGCCCTCCCGACACGGCCACATGACCACGGAAACATCTTCGGACAGCGCTGGCTCTTCGGCTTTGAAACAGAGATGAGCACCGCAACCCTAGAGTCGGATTCGACTGGCTTTCGAGCAAGGGAACCTTTACCTTTATGTCCATCTGTCTGTCCATTTTTGGCAGGCATAACTTATCAGAAAATAAAACTAGGGATCTCAAAGTTGACCAACAGCTTTAAGATGATTGTGGGAGCTCCAGGGCCCAAAATGAAAAGAACTGGAATATCCTGGCCCAGGTTATGTCCAGACATGCCACCATGCAACTTGCAATGGAAGCTAAGCGAAGGTCTAACTTCTGTTCCTCGTTCTTTTACCACTAAGGGATATTAGCATTCTAGTATCTTGTATGTAAAGGGTGGAGTGGGGGGAGCATCCTTTTACTACTTTGATAGATTATGGGGAAATAATCAGCTTCCCCCGTTCTGATCATAATATTAACAAAAGTTTGCTGTTATACCACTATTAAATGCATTGTAAATTGCCAACCAGGATGGATGAGAAGGAGTTGATAACTGAAAAATTGGAGGGGGGGTTTAGAAGTTGGAATAGAGGAATGGCAGATCAGGGAAGGAAGAGAGATAATTGAAGGAGGATAAAAGTGCAGAAAGGAGTTAGAGAAATTGAGGAAAAGGCAATAAAAGTTTTGGGTTTTTTTAGTTTTGCAATAAGAACATAAAAGAAGCCAATGTTGGATCAGGCCAATGGCCCATCTAGTCCAACACTCTGTCACACAGTGGCCAGAAATAACAGTGCCATCAGGAGGTCCACTAGTGGGGCCAGGACATTAGAAGCCCTCCCACTGTTGACCCCCCCCCCAAGCACCAAGAATACAGTGCATCACCTGCCCCAACCCCAACATCACACATTAAGAAAGCTGGCTGTGCAGACAAAACTATGGAGCTGGGTGGAACTAAAGGAAGAGAGAAAGCATAAACGGACCGTATTAGAAGGCTGCATCCTGGCAATGACTGTAACTTGCCCTGGCCGGTCTTGCTTTGCTCCAATGCTGGCTTGGCTGATGGGTTTAGCACAGGGGTGGCAGAACTTGCTTAATGTAAGAGCCATACAGAATAAACGTCAGATGTTTTAGAGCCACAAGACATGAACAAATATTACATGTTTTTATTGGGAAATATGCAAATTTGCTTTTTATTAACATTTTTTTTAACATTTGCCCTATTTGGCAAGGGGGGATTTGGGCAAATTGATTGAGAGGGCGGTGGCGACACAGCTACAGGGCTTTCTGGATGATGCTTCTGTCCTTGATCCATTCCAATCCGGCTTTCGCCCGGGGCATGGGATGGAGACGGTGCTGTTCGCCCTTACTGACGACCTCCGCGGGCATCTGGATTGAGGTGGCGTGGCAGCACTGTTGTTGTTAGATCTGTCGGCCATGTTTGACATGGCTGACTGCCTCACTGATGTGGGGATACAGGGGCTTGCTCTTCAATGGCTTGCCTCTTTTCTCCAAGGTCGGGGACAGAGGGTGGCGATAGGGGAACTTGAATGTGGTGTGCCTCAGGGGGCAGTGCTTTCCCCAATGTTGTTTAACATCTACATGCACCCCCTTGCCCAGATTGCCAGGAGGTATGGGCTGGGTTGCCATCAATATGCAGATGACACCCAGCTCTATCTGATATTGGGCGGTCAGTCGGGCATTGACCCAGAAGATCTAAACTGGGCATTACAGGCCATGGCTGGGTGGCTCAGGCTGAGCCGGCTGAAACTAAACCCAGCAAAGACAGAGGTCCTGTGCTTGAGTCAGACCGGTTTTGGGGTTGGGGGTCCCTCTCCTGACCTTCGACGGGATGCCTTTGGTGCCAGTGTCGGAGGTTAGGAGTTTGGGATGCTCCTGGATCCCTCCTTAACTGTGGAGGCCCAGGTGGCAGCTACTGCCAGATTGGCATTTTACCACCTTAGGCTGGTTCGGCAGCTGTTTCCCTTCCTCGACCATGATGACCTGGCTACAGTGATCCACATGACGGTCACCTCGAGGTTAGACTACTGTAATGCTCTCTACATGGGGCTGCCTTTGTCGCAGATCCGGAAGCTTCTGTCCTTGACCCATTCCAGTCCGGCTTTCACCATTGGGAGGGCGGGATACAAATCTAAAAAATAAATAAATAAAATAAATAAGGCTGCAGTTAGTGCAGAATGCTGTGGCCAGGCTGTTGATGGGTCTCCCCAAGTGGGAAGACATCCAACATGGGCTGAAAGTGCTGCACTGGTTGCCAATAGCATACCAGATCCATTTCAAAGTGCTGGTTCTTACCTTTAAAGCCCTATATGGTCAGGGTCTGAGCTACCTGAGGGACCACCATTCCCCACACATACCCCCACGAGCACTTCGGTCTGGGATGCAACATCGCCTGGTGATTCCAGGCCCCAGGGAGGCAAGGCTTGCCGCAACCAAGGCCAGATCGTTTTCAGTGGCAGCTCCTACCTGGTGGAATGAGCTCTCGGAGGGGATCAGGGCCCAGCGGGACCTTCTGCAGTTCCACAGGGCCTGTAAGATGGAGCTCTTCCGCCAGACTTTTACGTAGGGGCTGCCGCTGCCACTGCTGCCACCACCACAAATGGTGTGGTAACAACGGGGCAAGGGGGGATGGTCCTTGGAAGATCTGCCAGGATACTGCGTGGCGCCATATACCAACTAGTTGTACATCAGCTACAGGACAACACCACCTTTATGAAAGACAGATACTATCTTGTAATTTTATTTGGTTACCATTTTGTTTCTTACTGAGCACCTTATTTGTGTAGATAATTACTGGTTTTACTGTTTTTATGTTTTTATGCGTGGGCACTTCAGAGGTCATTTCGGGGGGGAACGTGGGGGAACGCAGTTCCCCCGGGTGAGGTGCAGGGGGGCGGGGCACATGACGAAGCCCCGCCCCCTGCTTCCGGCCGCCCCACTTCCAGCCCTCATTTAGCCAGGAGGAGGCAGGAGAAGAGGGAGGGTAAGTTGCTTCCTCCCCGCCTCTCCCCACCCCTGCCTGCCTGGGGCCAGGGAGGGCCTTGGCGGGGCTTCCTCGCACTCCCGCTGGCCTTGCAGGTCCACCGCCGGGCCCCTGATGTCAAGGGATGTGGCATATGCTAATGAGTTATGCTAATGAGTTCCCCTAGCTCTTTTTCTACGAAATGACCCCTGTGTTTGCTAATGATATTTAGCTTCCCCAGCCACCTTGCCAGGAGCTGCATAATATGTGTGAAAGAGCCGCATGCGCTTCCTGAGCCACAGCTTGGCCACCCCTGGTTTAGCAGGATCCAAGAAGCAAGGCCTCAGACTCCTAGAAAACGTTGCAGAAAGTCCAGGCCAGCAGAGTCAGAACAACTTCTGTTTACTACTCTTTGCTTTCCCTGCACGCCTAGTGGCAGCAGTGCAGAACTGCACTGTAAGTTAAAACAAAAAAGTAAATGCATTCTGTGACTGCAGACTGATGCTGGCTTCCGGGACCCTTCAGCTGATTTCAGCTGGAAATCCTTGGATTCCCTGAATGGAGAATTAGGGGTCTGGACTAGATCCAAGCTAAATTGCTAGGACTCAAGGCCATAGAAGGTCTTATATATGAATGTTCATGGAATGGTTGGAAGGTGGGGATTCTGAAAATGTGTTCCTATTCAATGCTGGACAGATGAGGGGGGGGGCTTAAGGAAAATCAGGTACCTCAAGTACATCGAGGAAAATCAGGTTCATTCCCAAGGATGCATCTTTACACCAACAGGCCAGAGAAGTTAAAAGCTGCTTGATCAAGCTTGCTGGACTTAAAATGTGGAAGATGCCTCCATTCTGGCTGCTAACTGTCTTTTCCAGGTTCAATAGTGGATTTCATTTTCACATCGATATTGGCCTTTCAGTAAGAAAAACCCAAGTAGTCTGCTGTTTCAACAGCACTATTCCCTCATGCCTGATCATGGCTTCCTCTTCTTCAGAGATTTATTACTTGAATGATCCTACCTAGTCAGGGAATACATAGTAAATTGATAGGGTCACCAACGTCAAGAGGGTGCACGACACTCTCCTGGAATTACCAGTGGTCTCCAGACTACAGGTATCAGTTAACTGGGAGGAAATGACACTTTCAGAGGGAGGACTCTGTGACATCCCATCCCCACTGAACTCCCTCCTTTCCTCAAACTCTGCTTTTCACTTGGTACCACCCCCAAATCTCCAGGAATTTCCCAAGCCACAGTTGGCAACCATATAAAACTCACAGTATCCAATGGATTCAGCTGCACAGTGACACCACTGGGGGCAATTCAAATTAGTATGGAAAAAAAATGTTTTTGCAAGCAGTGCCAGGAAATCAATGAAAAAGGGAGGTTTTTCTGGCTTGGCTGAAAATGTTTGCAAAGAAAAACCATCATATAGCAAAAAAACAACAACCAACAAACCCACAACAACATATAGTTTCAGCTCAGTCCTTGTAAAGCAGTAACTGTGGAGTATAATTACCTTAATTGCGTTCATGTTCTTGTAATGAAACAATACATTAAAATTTGGGCATCTTTAAAATGCTAAACTTTTGTTTGTGCATTGTTCATCGAGTCTCATCCACTCAGTGCAACCGGATTAAGTTCTCTTCTCCTAACTTTATCTGGGCTTTGCAATAAACTGCCCAGTAGGGCTAAATTGGCAGTAGTTATTGCTAATTCTTTCTTTTAAATCCCCTGACATCACCCCTTACCCACTTTAATAAAAGTGGTGATACATGAGCTGTAAATTTTGTGTCAAAATCTCATATTTGAAATTAACAGCCTTTGGGCAAATAGCAGAAGTAAAATGATATTTTGCAATGTTGTATATTCAATAAACACTCTTTAAGTTCTAAAGGCAGCAGAGCTTGGGAAAAATTCCCAGCCAGAGAGCCTTTAATATGATGAAATAGGACATGCTTTGAAGCAGCTTGCATCATCCAGGTGCGAAAAAGGTTTGATAAGCGTGTTTCAATAATTTAGTCCTGGGTTTTTGACAGAAGCCTTATTCACTCCGCCTGGAGGATCGTGGTTCTGAGTGCAGTTTTCCCTAGAAAAGTGATCCCTATTAGTCAGTCTGCAAAAAGTACGCTTGTGGGACCTGAGACATCCTGATTATTAAGATAGGTCCTGTTACAGATATCATCACAGGCAGATCTCTTGGGAGCACAACTTTCTCATTAGCTACCCCAACAACACAGAAATCCTTTCCAATGGAGACCTGGGAAAGCTGAAGAAGAAGAAGAAGAAGAAGAGTTGGTTTGTATACCCCATCTTTCTCTACCTGCAGGAGTCTCAGAGTTGCTTACAATCACCATCCCTTCCTCTCCCCACAACAGACACCCTGTGACAAGGTAGGTGGGACTGAAAGCTCTGAGAACTGTGACTGACCTAAGGTCACCCAGCTGGCTGCATGTGGAGGAGGAGTGGGGAATCAAACCCAGTTCTCCAGATTAGAATCCGCTGCTCTTAATCACTACACCAAACTGGCTCTCAAACCAAATTCAAACCAAAGACCCTTCTCTTTTGCCGGGCTTTTAATGATTACTTTTACTAGTGTTTGGGTTTTTTTTTTACCAGATGTTTTTATTCATTTATATGGAGCACTTTTGATTCATGCTCATGATGAGTAGATTCTTGAGGTAGTGAACAATTGTATATTTATTTATTTATTAAACTTATACCCCTCTCTGAATAACACTTCCAAAGAAATTACAACAATGTATATCCCAAATCCTTACAAATGTCACCTCACAGCACAACAAACAACAGTAACTGGGATCCAATCTGCCAACAGCATAATGTTAGAACACCACTTGCAGGATAAAGCAATATAATAGCAACATTTGCTATTTAAAAAAGAGCAAAATTTCATTGCAACATAATTGGAAAACCCAGATGGCAGAATAAAAATAATAAAAAGCAGAAATGTAAATTGAAGAGTTCTTGCATTTTTTTAAAAAATGCATTTACTTTTTGAAGAAGAAGAGGAGGAGGAGGAGGAGGAGGATATTCGATTTGATATACCGCCCTAACCCCCTTGGGGGTCTCTGGGCAGTTTACATGGGGAGGTGCTAATCACGTTATACCCTAACTTAGGCCACACATTGTTTCTGGGGGTGGGACAGCCTACCGGCACCCAGGTGGAGGCTGATGTCCTTCGGTCTGGCTGGCTTCATTCCTGGAAGTCTGCTGGCGAGATGTTTCTTCTGGCGCTTGGTGATCCGGCATGCAATCAACATCCTCCTCTGGTCCCGGCTGCGTCCCTCAGGCTCCGTCACACCCATGGGTGACGTCACCGCGCGCCTCCGCTTTATGACAGCCGCCCGCTGTTCCTGCCGCTGGCCACCAGGGATCACTCCATCGGTCCTGCTGCTGCCGCTTGCTGCCGCCACGTCACCTCGCCATGTCGCCTCCACCGCCGGTACTCCGCCATTGCCATTACCGCCGACGATGCCTTTCCTCCACACGCCTCGCCAGAGGAGGGTATCCCCCACCCTTCTAAGGGTAGGTACCCATTTATCTACTTGCATTATAGTTACGTCTGCTTTCGAACCGCTGGGTGGGCGGTTCCCTTCCCCTCCCCTCCCCTCCCACAACAGACACCCTGTGAGGTAGGTGGGGCTGAGAGAGCTCTTTCCAGAACTGCCCTTTCAAGGACAGCTCTTGTTAGAACAATGGCTTGCCCAAGGTCATCCAGCAGCTGCATGTGGAGGAGTGGGGAATCAAACCCAGTTGTCCCAGATTAGAGTCCACATGCTTAACCACTGCACCACACACTTAACCACTACAACCAGTTCACCTTTCTCGCTGAGACTCCAGGTGGATTGCAAAATATAGTGCATGCAATCAGACAGCACAAAACTATAGTCCTAGGATTACAGATTTAGAAAATAATTTACACTAAAAAGCTGTCTAAGAGATGACATATCATAATGCAGACAGTGGACTAAAAAGGTGGAAGGTAATGATAGCTTTAATGTGGTTGGTTTTTGTTAACAGTTCCAGTACCTTTAGAATAAAAGCCAGTCCAGAAATCCAGTAAATAAAGACGTAAAATGTTGTGAGGTGCCCAATGGGATTTTTAGCTTCCCCCCCCTTGATCTGCAGACCCCTTCCCTGGCACACTCCACATTGCAAACAGTGTGAAAAGTTGTTGTGCTGTTCAGTCCTATCCATGTATACTTGGATGCCCCCACAGCATACACAGGATCGGGAGGGGGGGGTCCGCTGTACAGGCTATTCTCTAGCTGGAGATGGCTGGTTTCTTGTGGGGCTGCTGGGCTAAGGCTCCATTCTGTGGGCTTCGGCAGGGGCAGGTCATAGAAACTACTGCAGGGAGCACCACTGTTATTGAAGGCAAAATTCTAGAAGGCGCGGAAGCCCCAATTCCTCCAAATCCTTCTGGTCAGTGTCCAATTTGTCACTGGAACCTGAAGCACAAGTATACATACACTTCTAAGTCAATTCCTACAGAGTGATGGAGGTATGCTGCCCCGGGGGATCATAGGCCTTTGTTGAAAGAGCACGAGAAAATTGCCCTATGCATGCACATGGCTCATTGAGCCGGTTTTGTGCCCAATCATAAGCCTTCACTTCTAGGAGGAGTAGTTCCTGAAAAAAAAAAACACTCAGCAGGTATCGTACCCAGTACTCTGTCAAATCCGTAAAACCCATCTGGAACAAAGGCCACAAGTGGTGCAAAGTCCTCATGCCTATATTAAACCCCATACACAAAGATAACATTCATTATGGATGCAAGCCTCCTTTTTTTTTTTTTTAACCACTAAGGTCAGGTGTTCAGGAAATAGCTGGGAGGAATTACAGCTCAACAGAGGAACACATTGTTTGCCTGCAGAAGACCCGTGGTTCAATCTTCACTTTTAAAACACCTTGAGCAAAATAAAGCTCGGACAGATCTCTTCAGGAGATACCAGACAAGA
This sequence comes from Gekko japonicus, assembly GCF_001447785.1. NCBI lineage: Eukaryota > Metazoa > Chordata > Lepidosauria > Squamata > Gekkonidae > Gekko > Gekko japonicus. Next base: position 624,465 of record NW_015160227.1, on the reverse strand, counting down.
TGTTACTGGGCTAGATGGACCCATGAACTGATGTAGATGGCAAATGTGGTATAGTAGTTGTGGTGTTGGACTTGTGATTTGGGAGATGTAAGTTCAAGTCCTGACTCTGACACAAAGCTTTCTACGTGATCTTGGGCCAGTTCATACGTTCAAAGAAAGTTTGGGTCTAATTTACAGATGCAAGCACAATACATGATTTTTCTACATATTTTGTATGTTTGCTCTCTCCTCCACACTTTGATGCAGATGCAGAAGGGTAGAGGAGGCAATTTGAATAAAATTACTGGCACAACTTCCATGGCCCCGACACACATTTATTGCATCTTTTGTCTCTAGTTTTCAGTCAAAATGAATTAATAAATACCAAATTTTAATTACATTAAAATTCAATGCAAACGTGACTTTCAGCTGAACGAGACTCACCCACTGCAGAACGGTCCCTGGAACTTTCCCTCCCTTCTTCTAGTTGCCTCATCAGCCGGAAGCCAAAAGAAGAGGTGCTGCTGCGTTGATTAATATCTCCACAAGATGGGATGGTTCTGAATGTTTCAGCGATGGCAGCTGGAAGCTGTAGGGAGGGGTCCCCAGCTGGGTCCAACCATGACGGAGGTGTGTCTGGGTTTGTTCCTGCTCCCTCAGATGGCCTTGTCTTCTAGAGAGACATACCCCCTCATACACGCTAATACAACACCATCCTCACAGTGCCTCTTTTTCCTGCCACCTTTCATTCGTTTTTTTTTAATATATAATCTGTTTATTGGGTTTTTCAATATGCCACACAAACACCACATACAATCTAAAGAACAATATAGATACAGATATATCCTAAGAGATATTGTCACTATACCATAACACACATTGAACTCTTAGTCATAGAAGCTAAAGACACAAGTCAGCACTTTCTGTACGCCTTTCTAAAACTGCTATCATAATAAGTTTTAACTTGCTTTTTACACTATTTAATTTACCCATTCTGTATAGACTTTAAACTCTCTACGTTAGGTTCTCACAATTTCCACTTGATAGTTGTCAGATTACACGAACATTTCCTAGTGACCATCTTTTAAATTGTAAACTACTAATTAATAAGCTGCGGTGGCTCAAGTGGTTAAGATGCTGAGCTGCAGGCTGTGGAAGGTCGGTAGTTCAGCAGTTCGAGACCCGAGTGTGCCGCATGACGGAGTGAGCTCCCGTCTCTAGTTCCAGCTCCTGCCAACCTGGCAGTTCGAAAGCAAGAAATTGCAAGTAGATAAACAAGTGCCACTTCAGTGGGAAGATAACAGCGTTTCGTGTGCCTTGGTTTTTAGTCATGCCGGCCACATGACCACGGAAATGTCTTTGGACAGCGCTGGCTCTTCGGCTTGGAAACAGAGATGAGCACCACAACCCTAGAGTCGGATTCGACTGGCTTTCGAGCAAGGGAACCTTTACCTTTAATTAATAATACCAAACATTTACTTTATATCGTGTTCCCTATTCCATCTGCCAAGCTACCTTATACCCACCATACATAAGTAGCTAAATAATTAAACATATAAACAACATCATCCATAATAGGGTACCCTGCCATCTTTCATTCTAAATCCCTCTCCAGACTGCTGGCATTTGGATGGTCAGTTGTCCAGTTTAGTGCCTCTGATCACTTTCCATCTAGAACGATGTGCCTTTTCACTGTCCAGGGGCTGAACTGGAGGGTCCAAGTGCAGAATACTATGTAGAAACCTGCCCACTGATGCTGCAGTCCCCCAGCATTGAACATCCTTGGGTAAATGCATTTATTTATTTTACTTCTTTATTTTATTAGATTTATATACCGCCCTCCCCAGATGGGCTCAGGGCAGTGTCCAACAGTTAAATAATACAATTAAAGCAATATTAAAATAACAATTTACACATAAACTATCATAAAATACCACGTAGTCAGATGACCAATCAAAATCTGGCCACTGGTGGACAACTGGCCGGAAAAAGCTGGGCAGAAAAACTAGGGCCAGAGAAGCTGGGGGGGAGAGAGGGACGTCCACTGCTTCAACCAATTGCCCAGTGGAAGAGCTCCGTCTTGCAGGCCCTGCGGAACTGCAATAAGTCCCCAGGGCCCTGATCTCACATGGGAGCTCATTCCACCAGGCAGGGGCCAGGGCCGAAAAAGCCCTGGCCCTGGTCGAGGCTAATCGGACATCCCTGGGGCCAGGGACCACTAGCAGATGTTGATTTGTGGACCTCAGTGCCCTCTGGGGCTCATATGGGGAGAGGCAGTCTCATAGGTATGCTGGCCCCTGGCTGTATAGGGCTTTTAAGGTCAGCACCTTGAAACAGATCCGGAATTCAATAGGCAGCCAGTGCAGTTCGTGCAGCACCGGGTGGATACGAGCCTTCACAGGCGTTGCCATCAGCACCCTTGCTGCCGCATTCTGCACTAGCTGCAACTTCCAGAGCAGAGTCAAGGGCAGCCCCATGCATAAAAAGTTACAATAATCCAGTCTGGAAGTGACCATTGCATGGGTCGCTGTAGCTAAGTCTTGGGGAATAAGATACAGAGCTAACTGTTTGATCCACTTCAGATAGAAAAAGGCGGACCTGGCAGTGGTGGTGACCTGGGCCGCCATAGAAAGGGAGGTATCCAGGAACACCCCCAGGCTCTTCACACTCGACGTAGGCACCAATGGAGCCCCATCAAAGGTTGGGAGCCTGATCCCCTGACCCAATCCCCCGCAACTCAGGTACAGGACCTCTGTCTTAGATGGATTTAACTTCAGTCAGCTCTGTTGTAACCATCCAGCCACGGCCTGTAACGCCTCATCAAGATGTCCTGGGGCCGTATCCCGACAGCCATCCATCAGTAGATAGAGTTGGGTGTCATTCGCATACTGGTGACAACCCAGCCTATATCTCCAGATAGTCTGGGCAAGGGGATGCATAGAGATATTAAACGGCATGGGGGAGAGGATCGCTCCCTGTGGAACGTCACATTCTAGTGGGTGTCGCTGGGATAACTCCCCCCCAAGTGCCACCCTCTGTCCCTGACCCTGAAGGAAGGAGGCTAGCCATTGCAAGGCATCTACTTCATACCCTGCTCTTTGCCCTAGCGGGGACCCAAAGTGGCTTATATCATTCTCCTCTCCACAATTGATCCTCACATCAATCCTGTGAGGTAGGATAGGTTGCAAGTGCATGACCAGTCCAAGCTCATCCAGCCAGCTTCCACAGAAGAGTAGGGATTTGGACTTGGGTATCCCAGATCTGAATTGGACTCTCTAACCATTACACCACTCTGGCTTACAGGCTTTCAGAGCTGCACAGCAAGTATACATAAGGAGAGGAACAGGAAGTCTCCTTTGGGCATGAATCCCCCCCCCTTAAATACATTCTAATTTTTTTGTGACATCTAGCCTGATGAAGCTGACCTACTGCGTGTGTTTGTGTGTGTGAGTGTGTGTGTGTGTGTGTGTGCACCTGGAAGTCATGGCGACCTCTGGTGACTGACCCCTACTAGGGGCCTGAAGGCTAGAGATGTGGATGAGTAAAGCCTTCCTGCCTCCTGACTGCTGGTATTTCAAAGAGGTCACCCATCCAAGTAGTTACTAGAGTCAACCCTACTTAGTTTCTGAGTTCTGACGAGGTTGGGTTTGTCTGGGCTATCCAGGCCAGGGTGAAGCTGGCCTACTCTTTGGATTGGTCCCAATAAAAGGTATTGCATGGATTATGTTCTTCCTTTTGCACCCCTTGTGGCCATTCATCTGTGTAATGCAATAACGGGAGTCACACTGAATGCAAGAATTAATTCACTTTCAACTTGGTCACCTTTTTTTCATTTTCTCTTGTACATTTTACAAATAGCCAGTAAATATCTGATGCAGAAATAAGCACTTTCCATGCAGCAAGGTACATGTTGGAATGGAGCAGTCGTGGGGGAAAAAAAACTTTGTTAAAGGAATAAGTTTGTTGAAAGAAGAATCTTATCTGCTCGCAAATACATGCTTTTAGCTGGGTTCCATTGTCATTCTGAAATAGTTTCATAATCCTTTCAATTACTTTTGAGATTGTTGAGGAATCCTTGGGAGATTATTCCGAAACACCTGTACTAAAGAAATAGTTTATCTACATTGGAGCGTGCTATTAAAATCTTTCATGAGTCTGGATGTAATACTTTACAAATAACTATCAAATACTTTCAATTTCCTTTTGCACAGCTCCAAAATCTCTTTGGAATGAAGAAGTCTTTTGTAGAAAAGAATTTATTCCCCACAGTTTCTCAGTCTACAGATCTGAATTATATGTATATAAATGTGTGTGTGTATCTATGTATGTCTTCACAGCGATTATGATATCTTTGCAAAATACTTTGAAATGATTCAGAAACTGCAAACACAGCTGCTGAAGTGTCCTAAAATTGCCAGGAGCTCGCACTATGAAGATTATGGTGGCTATTGCCTGGAAAGCTTTATCCTGTGATGTCCTCACCTCTTCTTCTTGTTGGCAAATTGCTACTGCGGAAGATTCTGGTGGTGCTTAACAGATAACAGGGTGATTGGATGGTTAGACTTGAGTCCAGTAGTACCTTAGAGACCAGAAAGAGTTGCAGGGAATAAGCTTTCGAGAAAGACTATCCATGCATACCTTCCCCCACCAACTAATGTTTATCCTACCTTTCCTCCAAGGTGATCTGAGCTCTTTGTGACCCTTCCCCCATTTTATTGGACAGAATGAGCATAAGTGACTAGTCCAAGGTGATCCAGAGAGTGGGGATTTCAATCAGAATCTCCCAGGTCGCAGTCCAGCCCTCAACCCACAACATGACATGGACGACTATCCATGAACAGACCCTGTCTTCTGGGCCATTGTTGCTATTTTGCCATTTGAAGCTGCCCCTTTTATAGTGAAGGTTTAACTAACTTTCCTGACACTGTGATGACAAGTTAACCATACACAGTCACTGCTTAGTCCATTTATTAATACAGTCTGGAACGGCTTTCAGGCAAGTTGCTGCAGGGTTGGAAGGTATTTTGTCAGTTTTGCCTGTGGGGTTTTTTTTGTTTGTCTCTCTGTCTGTTTTACAGTGGACTGATGGTTTGGGGGGATTTTCTGTTTGTGCTTTTACTGCTGTTGTGGGTAACACCAGGTATTTCTGGGGCCGGGACCTTGAGTCCTTGTCAGCGAGCTGTCAATATGTTCTGTATGTCTTTCCCTCCCCCCCAGGTGCAGGATATGGCCGGATCCTCATGCGCATGTCTGTATGTCTTATGAAGTGCTCATTTCTATGTCTCATGCATTCCTTTCGATATACACTAGTGGTGCTTTGTACTATCGTAATCAGCAAGGTCACAGGAGGGGAAAGTCGGCTTCGCTTAGTCTATAATGAACTCGAGTGTGAGAAGAGTCTAATTGTTTATCTTTTAGGAGACATTTGTTCTCAGGCTTTGGGCGTGAGTTTGACAGCCCAACCGCGCGAGCGGGAACCAAGCCTATTGGTTATTGCTATTTTGAAATTGCTTTATTATTCTGTGCCCGACCATTCTGGTTATTCCAAACAGTGAACTTGCTCCAGTTTCTTCATGGCTTCAATAAATATTACTTTGCTACAAATGTGTATTTGATTGACAGCTGTGGATTCGGACAGTCCTTCAGGGAAAGGCACTATCCACAGATATCTTGAATAAATATTTATAATGTTGATTTTAGGAACACGTTATGTATACTTTCAATTTGTGCTTTTTTATTATTACTCCAATATAGTTCTGAGAGAGAGAGAGAGTTCTGATTTCCGCTTCTTGTATTTGTTTCCAACTAATGTCAGTCTCACTAGTTAGGACTCTTCCAAAAATCTCCCAAAAATCTTCTTTTCTATACCCTCATTGAATGTTATCTAGCGTTGAAATAGTTTTTTGTATTGCTGTTTATTGCTGAACACTGTTGTAAGAGTATTGGAAAAATTTAATAAGATATAAATTTTTTAAAAAGAATATATATATGTCTCTCCACTCATTTACTACAGTGATTGGCTGATAAATATGTGAAATAATACCACAACAAAACATCATTGGAATGAGAACATTCAGCCTGTGGTTTTACATCAGTGGTGGCAAGTCAGAGCTTGGTCTTGTCACAGCCCTACTTACAGAAACAAACAGACTCTGAAAATGGACAGAGACCATGCCTGGACCTAAAGGCAGAGGCAGCCATCAACAATGATGAGACACCCTTAAAGGTCAGCTGAATGTATCTGTTAGCCCTGTCTATGGATAACCAGGGTTGGGAAGGAGGACAGATTAGCAACTGTGGACTTGAGCCTGACAGCTCTGCTCACGTGACTGAACTGAGTTCCTTTACAAGCAGCTGCCAGTTCTTTAGAGAACCTGGAGGATCTTCCTAGGTTCCCATTATAATGGTTCCAAGATGACCCCACCCCCATGAGTCTCTCCTAACAGTCTTGATCTTTACTGCTTGGTT